>NC_068349.1:33231644-33533333 GCF_014633365.1 Diospyros lotus
GGAAAGGCACCACTAGTGGCAAAAAGACAGAAAAGGCCACCAATCTTGCCTATTTATTCGAGTGAAGTTGAGCTGGTAGTAAATGACTAGTCCTTAAGAAACTCATACAAAAATTCTATTGCATTCATTTTGGATAAATATATACCTATCTAGATATACAAGATTTTACATTAAATAAAAACCCTAATCCGAATTCGATGATAGGGAATCAAAGACCGACCATTAAAAACACCTCGTGAACATTTATACAATCCTCATCAACATGGGTCTTGCCAATGTTTCCCACGCAGGAAGTCTCATTTCATAATCCTCTAGGAAGGGGAAACATTTCCTCACTCTCTCAAGATCTATCTCCACAAATCTATATTGAACCCCCAAAATTACCGTCTGTAAAGAAATTTATGTTTTGATTTTATGAGAAAATAGTTTTTTGATAAATTTAAATGAGAAAATATATTTTTAGTAAATTTGGATCATTGATGATATTCAAAACATTTTGAAGTACTCTTAAGTTTGACGAATTTATAAACAAGTATGTTTTCAAAATAGTTAAGTATGTGATGAAAATAATTGAGTAAAACTTTTGAAAGCTCTTTGTGAAAATCCAATCGAGTATACCTTGAATATAATCAAGTAATACTCAATTTATTTTTAAATTAGTCGATTACATATATGTAAATAATCGAGTAGAGATATAATATAATCGTCTATCATAATTCTTATACTCGAGTGTGCTATGTAATTTTTTGTTATCTTGAATTTAATTGAATAAAGAGTATTTATAATCGAGTAATGATATTTTATACTCAAGTAAATCTATTTATGTTATCGAGTATCTTTCCTTCAAAAATCTAAGCATTATTTTACTCTAGTAAAGTTGTTTTGTACTCGAGTAGATATTTTTTTTAATCAAGTAAAGATGCGCTGAAAGCTGGCTAAGGTTCTAGACCTAAGTTTAATCGAGTAACAATTGTTTGTACTCGAGTAAAAATCGTATATAATTGAGTAAACTTAGCTTTGTAATTGAATGATTAATGCAAATATTTGAGGATCAAAAGTTAGTCATGTACTGACTTGGTCATACTCAAGTAAGCTTAACATATAATCGATTATATGGAATATTCAATCGAGTAAGCCTAAAACTTAGTCGATTATTTTTTATTTGAATTTGAAAAATATTGTCGTTAGATGCATTTTATTATTACCAGTTTCATCTTTTTAGCTCATTAAATGCATTTTAGACAACATGGGTGTACTTTTGTAAATTAATACAAATTCTTTAATGCTTTTAGAGACAAAAAGTTGCAGTTGTGATTTAATCAAAACATTCCAATTATAATTTGTCATGTTAGCTAACATTCAATGCATGAAATCTATAAATAGGAGAAGAAATTGACTGGAAAATGTTAAAACATATGAATACATACACAAGAGCTTAAGCAAGCATTCAAATATTTTTTTAAAGCTTTGATCGTCTCACGTGCATTCAAATACAATTTTTTTTTTTTGTGAGAAAAAAAAAGTGTTTGATTTTCATATCTTGTAACTCTCTTTCAAGAGAAAAGTTTAAGTATTTATTGTATCATCTTATATTTTTTTATTAAGAAATCCTTTCACATTATTGTGAAAACTTGTAAAGATTAGGCCTAATTCTTGAAAGGCAAATTGGTTATGGCTAAGCCAAGTGTGAAAAGTCTGTAAAGGTTATGCTTTATCCTTGAAAGACTATAGTTGTGGCTGAACTTAGATTAAAAAAACCAAGTGTAAAGGTTAAGTAGTTGATTATGTGTGAAAGATCATCCAAGAGGGGGGTAAATTGAATGATCCAAGTATTTTTGAGATATTTAAAAATTAATTATACATTAAACTTAATTTGAAATATACTTTTCATAACATAATAATTATGCATTAAAGCTAATTTGAAATAAATTTTTCATAACATAAAAAAGTTGCAGCAATTTAATATAAATTTATATGGATTAAAACATTTTCATACAGGTTAATTTAAACTTACTTCAGATATAGAAAAAATATGTATGAATGAAAAATAACATTTGAATATAAATATAAGAAAATAATTATTATAATCACAATAATTTTTTTTCACTTTTTGTTAAATGTTAACACTTATAAACCAATATAAAAAATTAGAAAGATTTGAAAACCTTTCTATATGCAATAAAAACTGACACAAGTTATGAGAACACATTGTATAGTATGTAAAAAGATGTCTTATAAGAATAAATTTAAGTTGTAAAATATTTAGGTAAAGATGAAAAACATCATTTAAAGATATGAATAAAAAACTATTATGCTAATACTAATAAGATTCTGTTTGTTTTTTTAAATTCTGAATTTCAAGTCTCATGGAAAATATATGCATTTGAAAAGTATGAATGCAAGTAAAAATATTAAAAACTTTTTATGGATGCAATGAAGGCTAAAACTAATATGCTTTGAAAATCATGAACTGAAATCAAATAAGAAAACATTTGTATGATAGATGAAAAATAATACTATCAAAATATAAGAAGCACATCTCATGAACACATCAATTTTTAAGTCGTTCAGCCAACAAGTCTAGTTCACTATCTTAGCTACTCACTAAAGATTTTGAAACTATCAACTAAAGGATTTTAGCTTTTAGGGCTTAACTATAATCTATTCATAGTTTTTACAAGTTCAACTATAACATCTAGTTTTCATTGGTTAAGTAAGAACCCCAACTTTTATAGGAGCAACTATAATATTTACGTGTGGTTTTTTCACAACTAGGTTCAGCCACAACCATTAGATGAGGCGTAACTTCTTACAAGTTTTACAAAATTTGTGAAAGAATTTTTCAAGAAAAAAATATAAGATAATATAATAATTTCAAACATTCTCTTAAATAAAAGAGAGTAATAAGAATATAAATGAATAAAACACTTAACTCTTTTAAAAATAGTATCTAGTTTAAGAATATATACATGAAAACATTACCAGATAATTTGCCTGAAGTGAAGAAGATGAGCATGAATGACTAACACTCAAGTAGTGAATATTGGTCAGAAAATGAATTCAATTGTGTCTAGATTTAGATTAGCTCTACATCAATTTTTAAGTGGTTCAACCAACACTCAAGCTTGCTTAACAACAACTCTATTAACCAACCAACAATGATTTCATGTAGTACTTGGCCTTTTATAGAAATTTGAGACTTGAAATTTTCCTTGATACTTACACATACTCACAATTTCTTTAGTTTGATTGATAATAGTCAAATTAGTTAAAAAACATATACGTATTATATAAATATAACATTTGCACACAATGCATAACCATATTTATCATTCCTTTATAAGATAACATAGTTAGATTTGATGAAATAAAAAGATAATGCTCTAACAGTTAAAACTATCTTCTTTTTCTTCTCTAAGTAACGATTATATTTTTTAAAATCCGACACCAATTACTCAACTAAATTTTAAGGATACTCGACTAATATAGTGCTTACTCGATTAGACTTTCCAAGTAATCGATTATTTATAGGGCTTACTCGAGTATGATCTAGTTATTACTTGACTAACTCAGGAGCTACATGAAGGGAATCAATAGTACGACAATACAAGCAAAAATAATTTTTTTTTTACTGTATATCAGATACACACAACAAAGTATAATATACACATCATACATAACTTGAGTATTTAAGTAACACACATGTTCAATAATTGAATACATAAATAAATACATAGATGCTACCCGATGTAAAGTTTGGGTATAAAAACAATTTCTGCATTGAGACCGTATCCACTTTACGTTGTGGTGGTTCTAGTTTGTCCACATCTAGTATGTAATAGGGTACCGTTCTCATCACCTCTTCTCATGCTAAACACAGAGGATCTGTATAGCACCAGTGCCCGAATCTTAAAATTATACGCATAATAATTATACGTATAATTTCTATGATATTTTCAGAGGAAGAAGAAAGAAGTAGAAAAAGAAACAGAATCGTGAGGAAGAGCGAGAGAGAGGAAGGGGCAGAGGCCCTGCCCCTTTATTTATTAATTTTTTCTCCTCTCTCTTCTCATTTTCTTCTTCTCCCAAGTTCATTCTTTCTCACGTCTGCCGCCCTTGATTACTGTGCAATCAATAATTGATTTTACTATGCATTGTGCACTACGCACTATTTGCAATCTGTCGCCTCTTATTGTGCAATTAATAATTGATTTCACACTATGCACATTGCATTATTACTATGTACTATGCACTATGCAATTTTGGCAAGAGGGCCCATGCATCAACTTTTAACCAACCATTTCTAGAGACATATTGGGCACACAATGTCAATACCAAATGCAACACAATATGGAGTGTGACTTTATAGGTTCATTACTCACTAGCAATTAAATAACATCGAAACCCTTTTCAATATCGGTCAACCCCTTGAGCCATCACCAGAACTTCTCCAAATCCCAATGACGTTATGAGAGTTCCTGGATAGCACCTAGTAGCTGTTCAAGATAATATAGGTGGCAGTGAATTCTCACTTCAAATGAACCTATTACAGTTGACAATTACCATGTGCTATAATCCTTCCATCACCTAACATCCCGACAAAGTGAGAGTCATGGAGTGATAAACTTACAAACTTAGTAACTATGTGTCACACGTCATTAATGTGACTAGATGACACATCAAGACACACCTTTTCTGACTTTCAATCAGCCCTGCCTAGGGACTACCCCAGCACATTAATAGTAAATCACATAGGACATTCACCCTATTTAATACTGACGAGGGTAACGGATCTTATTCCTAACACCTGTCTCTATATACCAGCAATACAGAACCACATAGATGAATGTTCCTAACTCCCAATTGGATGGTTCGCCTGCTTAACAAAACCACCGTGCCAGTTCAAGTTTAAGGATCAACACCATCGCAACCTGATGACACGATCATTATCCACCAGGCCATGTGGTTAATCATCAGTGTCACATTTAAATGATCTTTCCCCAACTGCCACCCATAGGTTTACTAACGACATCTAATGTCATATGGCGTGTGATACACCATCTTCCCATCAGTATCCCCATATCGAATGAGGTAGTAACCCCTGTGCTAGTTCATACTCGATTAATCGGAGTCCATATCCAAAGAATCTAAGAACTAGGAATAGTTTAAAAAATTATGTTACTAGAGAATCTTGTTATACAGTTTCAAAACCTTGAGAACAAGATTCTCACATAGAAAATCTAGGGACTCATTCATATAAATGATTGGAGAAAATATGAGTGAAAAAAGTCTTACCTTTTATAGATTTATACAATTAATGCATTAAAACAAGGCCGCTAGACATCACCCAAATCTAGCATTAAGGTACACAATACCAATAATCTCCCACTTGCACTAATGTTAATTTACATCACATGTACATCTAGTACTACACCATTGGTAGGAATCGAATACCTATATTCTCAAGATGCTAATCTAGCTGTGATTTGTCATAACCTTAATGAGTGGGTCAACTACATTATCAGTTGAATCTATTCTCTGCAGCTGCATGCCCCCACGTGTTGTAATCTCTTGAATCAAATGAAATCGGTGTTCAATGTGTTTGGACTTCTGATGAGACCTAGGTTCCTTCACTTGCGTGATAGTTTCATTATTGTCACAACACAAATGTATTCATGACAGGTTTCTTCACTTGCGCGATAGCTCCATTATTATCACAATATAAAAGTACTGATGATCGAATGACCGAAAGCACATCAACATTCGAAAGAAACTTTGGGATCCAAACAGCTTCCTTAATAGCATTACATGCTGTAACATACTCAACTACAGTGGTTGACTCTACTGTGATTGTCTGCTTGGAACTTTTTCAACTCACAACATCACCATTCAAAAGATATACAAAACTAGATCTCGATTTGCGATCATCAACATCCGATTGAAAATTTGAGTTAGTGAATTCATCCATATGGAAATCACCCCCTCCATAAATCAGAAGCATATCTTAAATCATTCGCAAGTACTTTAAAATATACTTCATTGCAATCCAATGACTCTTATCGGGATCGAAATGATATTGGCTTACAACACTCATATTGTAATCCGACATCGTATATATCATTGCATAAATAAGCTAGGCTCCCAACCGCTGAAACATAAGGTACCTTATTCATACGATATCTCTTTTCAAGAGTATTCGGGGACATATCCTTGGAGAAATGAACTCCAACCCGAATAAAAAAATGTCCCCTTTTGGAATTCAACATATTAAACATCTTTAACATCTTTTCTATGTACAACCTCTAGAAGAGACCTATCGATTTCCTGACTATCTCTATAAAGTCTAATCCCCAAATTATAGGTAGCATCTTCCAGATCCTTCATGGAGAATACTCTAGACAACCAGCCTTATGTAGACATCATCATGTTCACACTATTATCCATAATTAAAATATTATCCATATACAAGACAAGGAACACCATGTTGCTCCCACTAGCCTTCTTATATACACATAGTTTATTCGGATTTTTCAAGAAAGCAAACCTTTTGATCTCATGATCAAAATGGATATTCCAACTCCTTTATACTTGTTTCAAACCATATTTGGTCTCTTCAGCAAACACATTTGACGAGGATCGACGGACTCAAATCCACTCAGTTGTTCCATATAGATATTATTTTCAAGAAATCCATTCATAAAAGTCATTTTGACGTCTATCTGCTATATCTCATAGTCATAGTAAGCAGAGATAGTTGTAATACCCAAAAATTTTTTGTACTTAGGTGTAATTTTGATTGGGGCAAAAGTGTAATTTTTTAAAGTTGTTGGGGTAAAAGCATAAATTTTCAAAGTTATGAGGACTAAGTATGATTTTTTTGAAAATTAAGGACTTGAAGGCATGGGACCAAAGTGAAAGAAGGAAAAACCTAAGGGACCAAATAGCAATATGGAGTGTGAACACTGCAAGCAAGTCAACGATTGCACTGTGACCACCGACAAATGTCTACTTGACGTCCGGGGATGGGGTTTAGGGCCATTATGACCTATGTTTTGGTCATCGGTGCAAGGGGGCAACCTGATTGGCTGATGGGTTGGCCGGAATCAGCTATAAATAAGGGGTGGGTTTTGGCTAAGGGTTTCACCAAGTTTTCAACCAAAAATCCGAGCATTTGGGGAAAATGGATAGAAGGCTTTTGAACGAGTGACACGGTAGGGCACTCGAGAGATTAAGTAGGTCGCAGCAAGGTCAACCCGAATGGTGTGTGGAATGGATTTTCCACAGGAGGTTGAGTATGTCAGGAAGATTTCTCAAGTTAGACGTGTTGTATGTCGTCGTTTGTCTGTATATGCTATGCTCGTGTGTCTTTCATGCATTATGTAATTGTTTCATGCCGTCACTTAGATGTTTTATCATCTAATCTGAGTTATGCCCCTGGAACATTCAAACGTTCCAGTCAGGGACTGCCGCAAGGGCGAGGACGTGGCTGGTTGAGACCAACAGTGTTTAGCTTGCTAGTCATTGTATCATTTGGAAGCTTTAGTATGTATTTGGTTGTGTATGAATGGTAGTATGATAATATCGTTATCATTTTGTAGTTTTGTAATTAGCGTTTCAGTGTTAGAACACCTTGTATGAACTCGTGGTAGGCCACGGCATTTTGATGTTAATGTATCCGTTGCGTTATAATATATCTCATTTAGTTATTAAGATTATTGATCTTGTTAGTTTAACGGGCAAGATTGGGGTTTTTGGGATCTATTTTCTGCATGTGAAAATTGTTCTTGAAATCACCGCGCGTGATGAACTTGGAAGAAAAAAAAAAGATTCCTGAAAATACCCTTATAGTGACACACCTGGCGAGGCGAGGTGTTACAGGTTTGCCCCAAAAATTTATACATGGTATGTTTTGCCTAAATGAGCATGAAATTGGTGATGGTTTTGCCAAGTTTATGTGATTTTTGTGCATCTTGTTATACATATGTATATTCCTTTTATCTTGTCTCGATAATTGTGATATTGCATTGGGCATGATATTATTGGCGTATCGATAATTGTGTTATCCATGTTTCCCGAGATGACAGTAGAAGTATCTCATGCCATGTGTGTTTGTCGGGGTGACTGTCGAGGGTTCCATATCAGGGCTAGAATGCTAACAAAACCTGCTCTAGGGTGTCGATTGATTCATATCCATGCATCATGCATTCATGAAAGTTATTTTATAACTCTTATTTAGAAGATTCATCTTCTAATTTAAACTTTGTCCCTGCAATATTCGACATTCTAGGTGGGTCAGGTAGTAGAAAGGGAAAGGGTATTGTCGAGACATGATTTCCGTTTTATGTATGTGTTACACCCATAACAAGATGAATCGTCGGATTTCTGATGATATTAGGCATATTATTATATGTTGTTTGTCTGTCGGATATTATAATTTTTATAATTATTGAGAACAATATTGTACGGTTTGAATTCATTTGGGATTATAATATCCCAACAGGTTTCGAGTTTGCTTTCGCAAGTATTTAATTTACCTCACTCAGCTTAATATCTGAAATGCTAAGTAGGTATCAAGGGATTTTGGATTATTTATGGAATCTAGTATTTTGTGAATTTAGAAATTGTGTTAAAATACATATATATATATATATCTAAAAATCCCAAAACATTGACACGCCTTAGGAGGGGCAAGTCGTTACAATAGCTAATATCATCCTAATGGACTTTAGCATCGTAATAGGTGAGAAAGTCTCATCATAGTCGATTCCTTGACGCTAATGATAACGCTTTGCCACCAACCGAGCTTTATAAGTCAAAATATGTTCATCTAAATTGATATTTCTCTTGAAGATCTATTTACACCCGATAAGAACAATTCCCTTAGGTGGATCTATCAAGACCAAAACTTGGTTGGAGTACATAGATTCCATAGCTATTTGCCACTTTGAGGCATCGATATTAGATATCACATTTTCACAGATGGTAAAGTCAACTAATTTGTCATTGTCCCCATACAATAAAATAAAAGGTTATAACTGTGTAATCTATTATATAAATATATATATATTATAGGGGTGTACCCATGATAAACCCTAATTGGAAAATTGAAGAAAAGAAGAAATTGAGAAGTAAAAATTGAGACGATGTGCAGAAGAAGGAGAATAAAATAAAAGGTTTGAATTTTGCAAACCTTTGGCCAAGATAAGTGGTGATTTCAACTCTAATCTTGATAAAATTATGTTGATGTGCTCTTTGAGTACTATAAGGTGAACATTTTCGATCGTTATCTTGGCCTTTTTTTGGGTGTTTTTCATATATCCTGTTTGATTAAATTTCTCAGTTTTTCTTTTGTATGAATGTCAAGAATTTGATTCTTCAAATTTGATTGAGAAGATACATCTCTAATTTATCTAGTGAAGAACTTTTGAATTTGCATATTATTTTGATAGTGACTTGTGCCTGTGGATTTTACTCCCCACACCGGAGTGGTTTTCCACATAAAAATATCTAGTATTGATTGTGTTTGCTTTAATTTTTGGTTTATTGTTCTTTTGTGCATGTTTCTCTCAACAAGTGCTATCAGAGCCAAGTTATAGGATTTTCTACCTTGTGTTAAATATGAAAGCTAATACAAGTAAAATGATTAATCTAAATTGTTCAAATTATCATGTTTAGAAAGGAAATATGGAAGATCTTTCATATGTGAAAGATCATTATTTGTCAATGTTTGCCATTAAAGAGCTAGAAAATAAAGCTAATGAAGAATAAAAGTTGTTTCATCGACAAGTTTGTGGGTACATTAGGCAGTGGATGGATGATAATGTTTTGAACCATTTTAGTTGAGAGATGCATGCTCACACCTTGTAGAACAACCTTGAGGAGCTTTATGCTAGGAAAACATGGAACAATAAATTATTTTTGATCAAGCAGATAATGACTTTTAGATACCAAGATGAAATTTCTATTATCGATCACTTGAATATGTTCCAAGGAATTATTAATCAGTTAGTTGGAATGGGAATCAAGTTTGATGATGAAGTACAAGGATTATGGCTACTTGGTACTTTACCAAACTCATGGGAAACTTTTTGAACATCTTTATCCAACTCAGGCCAAGATGGAAATATCATAATGGGTTTGGTTAAAAGTAGTGCTTTGAATAAAGGGATGATAAGAAAGTTACATAGTTCCTTTTCATAGTTAGAAGTACTAGTTACAAATACCAGGGGTAAAAGTCAAATCAAGGGTTGAGGAATAGAGATAAAAGTAAAGGCAAATCAAATAAATTTGACAACATTGAGTGTCACTATTATTGTAAGAAGGACCACATTAAGAGATTTTATCGAAAACTTAATAAATAAAACAAAAAGAATAAGGGCAAGGAAGACAAAATAAATGACAAAGATGATGAAGCACATGTTGTAGCCATCACAAAGCAATTTCTTATTGTCCTTGATAATGATAGTGTGAACCTAACAAGTCATGAGTCTAATTGGGTGATTGATAGTAGTGCTACCATTCATGTTACATCCAAGAAAGATTTCTTCACATCTTACACAACAAGTGATTTTGGAGCTATTAAAATGGGAAATGACAGTATAGCCAAGATTGTTGGTAAAGGAAATGTTTATTTGGGACAAATAATGGTTCTAAGCTTGTGTTGAAAGATGTTAGACATGTTCTAGATATTCACCTAAATTTAATTTTTACATGTAGACTTGATGATGATGAGTTCTACAACACCATCAATAATGGTAAATGGAAACTCACTAAAGGTGCTCTAGTAGTTGATAGAGCTAAGAAGCACTTTGTGTCATATTTGATGCAAGCTTGGTGGTCTAGAAACACGTTGAATGCAATAGAGAAAGGTGATGTAGTGAAATTATGACACAAGAGACTTAGTCACATAAGCAAGAAAAGGATGAGATGGTTGCCCAAGCAAAATGTGCTAAGTGGAATGGATAATGTTTTTTTGAGGAAGTGTTTTCATTGTCTTATAGGGAAACAGAACATAGTTGCTTTTAAGAGTTCTCCTTCTAAATTGAAAAATGTGTTGGATTTAGTACTATTTGATTTATGTGGTCTAATGCAAACAAAGTTACTTGAAGATGCATCTTATTTTGTTACATTTATTGATGAACATTTGAGGAATATTTTGATCTACAACTTAAAGTCAAAGGATCGGGTACTAGATGTGTTCAAACGGTTTTAGACTTCAGTTGAGAGACAAACTAGGAAGAAGTTGAAATGCATTTGGATAGACAATAGTGGTGAGTACACTAGACCTTTTGAAAATTATTGCAAAGAGTAGGGTATTTAGACTACACCTCCAAAGACACCTCAATTGAATGACTTAGCTGAGAGAATGAATATGACATTGATGGAGAGAGTGAGATATTTTCTTTCATATGAAAATTTTCCCAAGTCCTTTTGGGATGAGGCTCTAATACGGTTGTACACATGTTAAATCTCTCACCATGTGATCCTTTGTAATATTATGTGCCACAGATATACGGTCAGGAAAGGATGTTTCCTATGATTACTTACGAGTCTTTAGATGTAAATATTTTGTGGATATTTCAAAAGATGAGAGGTCTAACCTTGATGTCAAGACATGACAATGCGTTTTTATTGGTAATAGCCAAGATGCTTTTAGCTATAGATTTTATGATTAGGTTTAGAAAAAAGTTTGTTAAAGGCTGTGATGTTGTGTTTGTTGAAGACCAAACCAATAAGGATATTGATAAAGTTGAAAAAATCAGTTACTCAAGATAGTTACCATCCAAATGACTTAGAAATAACTCCTCCAAAGAACAAGTTAAAGAAGAGATACAGGATGACCAACATGATCTAGATGATGTTGATGCTCCCATGCAAATTGAGTCAAATGAAAATGATCATGATCAACCACCAGTGCTAACGGATTCACCCTCTATTATACTTAGGAGCTCTACTAGATATATATAGCCTTCTACTAGATATCCTAGTAGCCATTATACATTCTTAACTGACAGGGGAAAACTAAAGAGTCTTAAAAAAGCTATGAAATATGAACATAAGAAGAAATAGATTGATGCCATGAAAGATGAGTTGAAGTCTTTGTATGAGAATAAAACTTTTGAGTTGGTGAAGTTGCCTAAAGGTAAAAGAACTTTAAATAAAAAATGGGTGTTTAAGGTGAAACATAAATAACATAACCTACACCCATGGTATAAAACTAGATTGGTTGCTAAATAATTTTACCAAAGAAAAGGCATTAATTTTGATGAGATATTTTCTTCTTTTATGAAGATGTCATCTATTTATATTATGTTTGGTCTAGCAACTAGCATTGATTTAAAGATCAAACAGATGGATGTCAAAACTATTTTTCTTCATGGTGACCTAGACGAAGAGAAATACATGGAGTAGCCAAATGGTTTCATGGTTAAAGGAAAAAAGGATTATGCTTGCAGATTGAAGAAAAGTCTTTGTGGTTTGAAATAGGCACCTAGACAGTGATACAAGAAGTTTGAGTTAGTTGGGGGGGGGGGGGGAGCAAGACTGTAATACTTGGAATTTCTTGAGGTTATAATTTTATGAAGGGCAACAATGGAATTTTTGAAAAAATGAAGCTATAGGGTACACTAACACAACTTTAAGTGACCAAATCAGCCAAAGGGAGTACCCCGGACCTTAGATAGCTAAGGAAAATGGGCTAGTACCGACGAGTAATTCTAGGCGTGATTTTAGGTGATAAAAAAAATTGGATCGGGAACAGTTTTCGGTACAACTGTCTACCGGGTTGAGGAAACTGAACCAAAGTAGGGAACATCCGAAGAGTCAATGGAGTGTCTTGAGGACCAATATTTTACATGTAAAACAACTCTTATGCGAATTCGGGTTGAAACGAAGAGATTTAAGGTCAAAACGGTCAACCGGGCCAAGGTATAATTTTCAAAATTAGCCCGAGAAAGGTTAAAAAGGTAATTTTTTTGGGAGTTTTAAGGGTGACATGAAGTGTACTAAATTTGTGGGCCGTAGTTGTAACATCTCGCATCGAGCGATAGGAAGGAACAAAACAACTTACCCTGATAACCCTACGCAAACTTCCTAAGGGATCACCCAACCCTGAGCTTCCCCAACTCAAGCATGCTTAACTTGGGAGTTCCTTGCCTACATTCAGCCAAAGGCTGTCCAGCTGGTGTTGTTTCCTTTCTTACACTATCCTCGATATATATTAACTTTTATGGGCTCTCGGGGTATTGCATTCTCCTCCCCTTAAGCACATGACATCCTCGTCATGTGACCTTACAATCGGTCCCAGATATCCCCCATTTGCATAACCGATGTGGGATTTGCTTAAGGTGCCTTCACGCACCCCTCCTTAGGGACTCAACGTTCTCGCTGAGGTTTACCCCACCACCACGCTTAAAGGCTCGAGGGTTGACTCTAATATCACCTATAACATCCCGTATCGAGCGATAGGAAGGACCATAACAATTTACCCTGATTGGCCTACACAAACTTTCTAGGGGGTCACCCATCCCTGAGCTTCCCTTGCTCAATCACGCTTAACTTGGGAGTTTCTTGCCTACATTCAGCCCAAAAGCTATCTAGCTGGTGTTGTTTCCTTTCTTACACTATCCTTGATATATACTAACTTCTATGGGCTCGGGTGCTATGGAAAGGGCATAAATGAGACTTAAAGAAACAGGGGGGTAGAAGTGCAATTAAACAAAGTTTGGGTGTGAACGCAAGAGAGGAATTCGGCCACTGCCTTCCACCTCACGTGGCCGCCAATTCCGACGATGGGACGGCCTAGGGAGACCTGGGGGAGGTCTTATACAGCCGAGGGATGCTTGGGGGCTAAGTTTGGCTGGTGATTAACCGAGATCCGATCGATTTTTGGGTATAAAAGGGGGCCGAGGGTTTCAAAATTTTGGCACCAACTTAGCCGCGATTTTGAATATTTTTGAGGGATTTCATCAGGGGGTTTTGATCCTTTCATCGAGGGAAAGAGTTTTGGAGTTTTGGGGAAGGTTTTCGTTGTGTTTAAAGGGTGTCTGAAGCCTGGCCGGAGACGCGAGGCGATATACCATGCCGCACCTACAATTGCCTGTTAAGGGGCCTTTCTGGTGGTGTTTCAGCCGGAGTTTGGTGGGGTTGGGATTGGTTTATTGAGGGCTTCAAGGGGGTACCCTTAGTTAGGACATCAGAGAAGTCGTCGGCGGTCGGAAGTTAGGAAGAAGGCCGGCGCGTGGCTACACGCGCCATCCTTCATGCACAACCACGTGCAGGGCGCGTGAGTAAGGGTAATTTCGGGATTTTTCTTTGTATATTTTCCTTCAATTATTTTAGGAATTATCATGTGAAAAAAATGAGAAAAAGTTTGAGAAGATAATTATTTTTGAATTTTCGAGGTGAAATTTGGAGAAAAATAAAGGAAATCATGGAAAAATTAAGGAAAAATTGATTTTGATGCTTCTTAATTAAATATGATATTTAAGGAGTATCATAGTTCTAAGTTGAGTATAAATACGAGTGTTTGTGATTTGGCACACAAATCGAGATAGTGCAAGAGGATTGAGGTATTCCGAATACGTTCAGCTGAGTGATTCGATTCCAGTCTTACCCTTTGTCTTGAAAATGGTTTGATGTGTGTGTAATGGGTTTAGGTGAGCGGTTCTACCCTCCTGAGCTTAGGTTGCATGTGTTTGAACCAAATTTGACGAGCGGTTATACCTTCTAGAATTTGGGTTATATCGTGTAGGCGTTTTACTTATGTACTTGTGGCATTGTATGCATATTGAACATGTGGTATATTGCATCAACTGTTTTTACTTGTAAAAGAGTTGGTGCATAGCGTGTGATTTTCCAAATCATCGAGGTATTGATTTTCGTGTCATTGTTGTGTCCGTATGGGACGTGATAGGGTCTTCTTGAGAATGAGACAAGGTTAATCCAAGTGAACGGGTGACACAGTAGGGCACCCGAGGATTAAGTATGTCGCGACAAGGTTAACCCCAAAGGTGTGTGGAATGGATTTTCCATGGGAGGTTGAGTATGTCAGGGAGATTTCTTAAGTTAGACGTGTTGCATGTTGTCATTGTCTGTATATGCCATGCTCGTGTGTGTGTTTCATGCATTTAGTAAGTTGTATCATGCCACAACTTAGATGTTTTATCATCTAATCTGGATTATGCCCCTGAATTTTTCAGTTAGGGACTGCTACGAAGACGAGGACGTGGCTAGTTGAAGGCTAACGGTGCTTAGTATGATAGTTGTTGTATTGTGAGGCGATAGTATTTACTTTGATATATGTATGAAATGTTGTATGATTATGTTGTTATCATTTGGTAGTATTGTACAACGTATTTTGTTATGGTAATATTATGTACGAACCTTGTGGAAGGCCATAGTATTTTGTTGTTATTATATTCATTGCGTTATTGTATGACTCATTTAGTTTAAAATTATTGATCTTGTTAGTTAAACATGCAAGACTGGGGTTTCCGGGATCTAATTTGCATGTAGAGATTGTCCTTAAAATCACCGCGGATGCCGACCATCGTATGTGTCAGGTATGTTAAAGCATATGACGATTGATCTTGCATATTAAAGCATATGACAATAGGTCTAATATGCTGAGAAAGTTTTTGCCAAGAGAGAAATTTGAGTTTTGTCATTCTATAGATGGGATGGTCATTCCTTATATGGGTGTGAAAAGGAGAATTATTAAGTGGGTCATGCCTATTGGGGCCCACTTATAATAAAATAATAATACATATATAGAGATAGAGAGAGATGTGCATGTGTGCTTGTGCGTAACCTATGCACCCATGAAAAACCCTAATTGAAAAAATGAAAAGAGTAAGAAATTGAGAAGCAACGATTGAAACAACATTCAAAAGAAGAAGAATAAATAAAAGGTTTGAATTTTGCAAAACTTTGGGCAAGATCAAGTGGTGATTTCAACTCTAATCTTGATGAAATTTTAGTACGTTGATGTGCTCTTTGAGTACTAAAAGGTGAACATTTCTAATCGTCGTTTTAACATTTTATGGGTATTCTTCATATATCCTGGTTGATTAACTTTCTTAGTTTTCTTCTATGGTGAATGCTAAGAATATGATTCTTGAGATTTAATTGAGAAGATATGCCTTTAGTTGATTAATGTGGAATAACTTTTGTTTGCCAATATTATTTTGATAGTGAAAGATTAGCTGGCTTGTGTCGGTGGTTTTTACTCTTCACACCATGGTGGTTTTCCACGTAAAAACATTTGGTGTTAATTGTGTGTTTGCTTTAATTCTTGGTTTATTGTTCCTTTGTGTGTGTTTCTCTGAATAACTATACAAAGGTCTTCCAAAAGATCTGACAAGAATTGCCTAGGCGAAAAGTAAAAAAATGACTGAAAAACACAGTTAGCTTAAGAGGGGGATGAATTAAGCTCCACCCTTAAAAATTTCTCAATTTAACTAAAGCAAAAGACAAAAGAAAGCTTAAAGAATGCAACACACGAAGATTATATAATGGTTCTAGTAGTTGCCTAATCCACTACGTACCTTGGCTCCTTACCAACTTACTTGGATAGTTTTTACAAAAAGATCAACTACTTAGGGCTTGTTCTCTTTGCTGTTTTTAACCCGTTTTGATTTTTCAGTTTTTCAAAACTCTAAAAACGTGTTCTCTTCTCTGTTTTCAAAAACGTATTTTCGAAAACAAGAAAAAAAAATTGTAAAGGAAACCCAAAACAACAAAATGCTGTTTTGGGCGTTTTTAGTGAAAACACAGCCAAATTACCAAAACATGAAAAACGCTCCCCGGCCGGTGCACATACCCACATTTCTCATATCTTCTCGCCTTTCCCTTTTCTTCTCACTACACACACCCAAATCTATCCTCTCTATGTCTCTCCTCTTCTAGCCGTCGACCGCCATTGCCATCACCATCACCATCGTTAATCGCTTCTGCCACCGCAACCACCGCCATCGATCGCCCCCATCTCTTAAACCCTAAAATCGAGAGGAGCGAAAGCTGTTGGAACTAAAGAATTAGCTGGAGAAACTAACCTCAAACGATCAATCGAGACGCGAAACGCAAACCAAGAGATGAATTCTCAATCTGGAAACGAATTTTTATGGTTTATGTGGAGTATTATAATTTGTAGAAGTTGTGATAGGATTATATGTATGTATAGGCGAGCGTAGGGGAAGAGAGTGTGGATTTTGGAAAGAACGGAAAAAATGGCAGAATGAGACGAGACCTGGCAAGCTGCAACTATCTTCTGTTTTGGTTTCGTTTTCCACTCCCCAGCATCGCCCACCACCAAACAACCCTAGCATCCACCACCGCCCACCGCCGAACTACCGAGCATCGTCTCCCCTTCACCAATGGTTTCTTCCTGATTGCTGCAGCTACCCTCCCTTTCTGCAATTTCGTTTTATTTTATTTTGTTTTATTTTTTTTGTTTTATTTTTATTTGAATATTAAACTAAATATGTAATGTAATTTTTTTGTATTAATTTTGTTAAAGATATTTTTAAGATTTTGAATTATACCTATGATAAATTAAATATTCTGTTATTTTGTAATTTATAATTTATTAATAAATATTTAAAGTTTGTTATCAGATTTTAATGTTTAAAGTATGATATTTCTAAGATTTTGAATTTTTTTGTTATTGAGTAAAATTTATTGAATAAATTATTATAAAATATTTTTTTAAAAAAATTTCAAAGTAAACACTTTTTCAATTTTCTATTTTAAGAAATGATTTTTTAAAATGACAAAAAGAACGTATTTTCAAAAATTTCAAAACAGACACTCAAAACACAAAATTTGAAATGAATTCAAAACTCAAAACTCAAAATTGAAACACAAAGAGAACACCACTTTACTTTTTTACAGATGACTTTAATTAACAGGATCAGCCACAACCACTGCATTTTTCAAGGATCAGTCATAACCTTCACAACTCACAAATGGATGTGAATAAAAGATATACAAGAGAAGTTTTGAAAGAAAGATAATTGAATACAATCAATTCTGTTGGATTAGAGGGATGAAAATGATAGGCAAGATAAGCTCAATCTCTCTTTTCTTTCTAAGGATGTGCATGGAATAAAGCACACTTGTAGTAAGTTTTTTGAGAGTGCAAATGGCTTTTGATTTCTCGATTCTATCTTAGTTCTTGTTATCTCTTCTTTATTTTCCAACTCTTTATATAGTGTTCCCATCTTAAATGCTCAGCTGTTTTTTCTTGAATAAAAAATTTCTTCTTTGTAATTGTCATATTTTCACTCTAAATAAGCTCACAAAGAAATTAGACATACATATTTAATAAATAAATCATCTAAAAATGAGTAATCACCATTTAATGAACCAATTATGAACTAAAAAGCAGAAACTATGCGCATTAAATGCGTTGTAATGGCTATAAATTCAAAAACAATAAGAATTTACTTAGTACAATTTGTAGATTACTCTATTAATTTTGTCAATTACTCAAGTGCATATAAATTGTAATCAACTAATTTTGGATTTTACTTAATTACAAAACATTTGTATTCTATTACATTTCTAGGATTTGAAATGATTACTCGATTGTATTTTAAAATTTATTCTATTATGTTTTAACATCTACTTGATTACAAATTTTAAATATTCGATTACACTAAAAGTCCAGAGACACAATTTATCAAAATATTAATACTTGATTACAATTTGAATTACTTCTGTATAGCGAGATATTTACACAATTATAACTTTGAGTACTCGATTATACTAATACTCCAAAGACTTGACATATCTCTTACGAATTAATACTTGATTACAAACATAGATTTAGTCGAGTATTATTTCATACTTACTCGAATACAATTTAACTTGTAATCGATTTTTTTTTTTTTTTTTTTGTAGAAATGATTTACTCGAATATAACTGGATTTTACTCAATTGACTGATAAGTATAGTCGAATGAGTTTATTATTCTTGTAAAGAAAAATTTTACTTGATTACGGGAGAGAGTATAAAGATGTACTCGATTAAAATGATGAGTACAGAGACTCAATTTCCTAGATCAATATTTTACTTAGTATCATGAAATTTGTATTCTATTAATATTATGATATACTCGATTAAAAAATGATCTACATTCGAGTGATATGATAATATACTCGAATGATAATATACTTTACTCGATTATACCTTTATCAACTTTCATCTCTAATATGTTGTTTTGCATATTATCATCAAAACCATTCTCTCATCAACATCAAAACCTAACATATGACTTTATAATGAGAAATGATCAAGAGTCCCCTTTTATAAGGAAACCTCGAGAGATGATCATATAATAAAAAGGTCGTAGAAAACCACACTTGTTGGATGAAAAGAAACAAATCTAGTGATGCAAGGTTCATGCTAAAACCAAAAGAAAAATGTTATCACCATAAGAAAAAGCACCTCTTTGGAAAAGCCTTCAGGGGGATGATTCAAAAAACACAAGTACTCTTTCCTTCGAGCGAGCGACTCAAAGGAAAGACTAGGGAGTAATTGATGTGTTATGGATCAAAAGCCACCAAAACAAATCCGAAACTAAAAAACAAAAAAAAATAATGGATAAAAGCAAAAGAGCTACAACAAGCCCAAGAGACCCATTTAGGAGGAGGGTCTTCAGAAGACCCATTAATCAAACTTTGCAAGCTCATCCTCTAGGAGACCCTCAAAATTTGTTGAAAACCCTTTCCGCGAGGTATTCACATAGGAAACGTGGAAACTTACCTTCAAATTTTCCTCTGTGAATTGCTTAAAGGGTATGAATTATCTATAATAATTTAAATCCTAGTCAATCATGAAATATTATAGATATTTATCACAAATTCCCCAACTTAACTATAAATAGGTAAATTCTCGTTTCAAAAAGGGTAAGTCATTTTTTATTAGTTCAAAAGGTTTGCACTTTCTTCTATGATCTCTAAGTATCCAACTTAACCAATAAAGTGTTTGTGCGAGGAATACCCTACACTTTGTTTTTGTAGAATTCTCAAGATTTAAAGACGATTCTCTCTAATAAATAAATATTATCCTTATGTTTGAGCAACAACACCTAACCTCAAATTGTTATTATTTGGCGTGTTGATGTTTAAAAAACTTGCATTGCTTATCTTCCCAGTTGGTAGGTATAGTTTGAGAATAACGGATAAGACGACTTTCATTTCCTTTCCTTTCCCTTCCTTGTTTATGGCTCCCAAAATCCTTTATTATTTTCAAAGTTGCTGACTAAATTGATCAAATGAATATTAATGATATTATAAAATTGAAAGTTAATCTCAAATTTACAAGTTTAAAGTTTGCTAATTAATTATCTATATAATATAATATTTGATGAACAGTGTGTAGTTAATCTGGGGTTTACAAATTAAAATCAAAATTAAAGAGTTTAGAGATATATGGAATATAAAATGAGATCAGATGACAATGATAGTTCCAAAATTAATATATTATATTATACCAAATTCAATTATTAGGGGACCAATTATTGATGGCTCATAATTATTCATTTTTATTAACCGATTAGTTTATTGTCATTTTGGATTCTATCTCGTGTTATCGTCTGCCCTCGTGATTTTTTTAATATATATATATATATATATATATATACTTATCGGCGTCAACTATTTTCTTATTACAAAATCCCAAAATGTTATCTCTAAAATATTTAGTAATATATATTCTAAAATTTTTTTGATAATTAAAATATAGATCGAAAAAGATAAAATATGAAAGATATTCCGAATAAAAATATTTTTTATTATATTTATTAAAATTTTTTTAAAAAAATAACATAATTTCTTATCTTGAACTTTTAAAATAAATTTACCTCTTTTTCCCTTCCGATAATTTATCTTAAACTTTATAAATAAATTATCTTGATAGATCTTTATTTTATTCATTTTAACAAATACTATCTTAATAAATGACAAACATAAGATTGGATTGTCATATCCACTATACTTGGGATGACCATTTTTGCACGACTCCCAGTGTTCGTGTTCTCGATTACGTTAAAGAAGATAAATTAGGGGTGTTTGCGGTTCGGTTTGGCCGGTTTAATGCGCTGAACTGCAAGTTCAGTTTTCTACCAAATCAAACCGAGCGGTTTGATTTGGTGCGGAAAATCGAACCGAACCGCACTGCATTTTGCGGTTCGGTGCGGTTTGATTTTCGCGGTTTCAAAAAATTTTGAGGGCAGTCCCAGAAAGTCTAAGGAAACACCAAATTGATCTGCTAGCAAACGCAGCACAAACACATCCCTAAGGACCCTAACAAGCTAGTACAGTACAAGACGAAATCGTCGCTGAAGTGAGTCCATTGCTTGAGTACCAAAAATTTGCACTAAAGAATAATCAACAGAAAGTGAGAGAGAGAGCATACCAGCGACCGACAATCGATGATCAGAATGGGAGGGCGAAGAAAATGGGGCGACGGGCGTCGGACTACTGCGACGACGTGGGGGCCGCCGGTGTGAGGTGCCGATTGCGACGGTGTGAGGTGCTGACTGCTGCGAGCCTGCGACGGCATGGGGGCCGCCGGTGGGTTAGCGTCGATTGACGATCATCCGAGGGAAAGGGGAGAGAAAGAGGGTGCGGTGCGACGGGCGTGGGTGGGTGCAGTTCGATTCAAGCAATAAGGTTAGGGTTTGGTTGGGGGGAAGGGGAGAGGAAGAGCTAGGGTCCGTTGCCTCTTTTTTGTTTTTATATTTATAATATATAAATTATATATTTTTTAAATTATATATTATATATACGGGCGGTTCGATTTTGAACCGAATCGTCGGTTTGCCAAACCGCGAATCGTGCGGTTTGGCAGTTTTCCAAACCAAATCGGACCGCCAGTTCAAAAAAATCGGCCGGTTTGGTCCGGTCCGGTTCGGCCGAAAACTACGGTGCAGTGGTTTTTTTGAACAATCCTAAAATAAATTATAGATTAGACATTTGACCCTTACATAGGATAAGAACTGAACTTATAATTTATCAAATTAACACTGACATGGACATATTGCTCATTCAACAAATTAACCTATATTTGGAGTGCCTCATATCCACTGTACTTGATGAGCATATAGTTAGTATTGAGGTGGTAGTCCAAGTACTTGATGGAGGCATAGTGACTTCTCAAAGTCCACTGCCACAATATTGGAAGTGCCCCACTCACTATCTCATGCAAGCTATGATGTTGCCAATGACATTGACACCCAATGGCAGGCAGGGGGATTACTCAGGAGCAATGAACACTTCACTACTGAAATTGAATTTTCTTGTAAACATATATACAGACATATACATATGCATAAGCAACTGATCATATACTTAGCTATAACCATACTAATAAAATTTCTCTCATTCTGTACCCAACAAAAGTAGCTATTGGAAGTGGTGATTGTGAAGATAGATCACTTCTGTGATTAACCCTCCCACAAAATTTAATCAACTTACATGAGCTATCATATTGATTCATTAACTCTGTTTTAGTAACTCTTATGGATCAGAATTCAGACTTAGTATAGACTATGTTCCTGTTTTGCCTTGAATCTATAGGAAAAGATGGAAAATAGAAAAAGAAAAGAACAGAAAAGTGAGGATATGAATCAGTTGGGAACGATGGGACTCTTTCCTTTTTCGGGCCATGTGATCAAGAGCCTCCCTGTGGAGATTGATCTTCGAAGCAAATCAAACCCTCCATTTCCATTTGATTTCCCGGCCGTTTTCCTGGGACGATCCGATCCCCGTCGGCGATCGCTGGATCTCCATTTCTAGATCTTCATAGTGTTCCTCCACCTGTAATATATCAGCGACGGAAACCATTGAAACCGATCTTCTCAATGGCGGATCGCTAGCGACGCCGAGAACCACCTCTTCCCGGCGAACTCTTTCCCGATCATCAACCACGAGGACCAGATCGTTCCGGTGGCGGATTTCGAGAGCTGAAATGTTGAGAGTGGAATTAGAATTCTGAGAGCTCGGCGGTGGGGCGGCCACCACGGCGGCGCGACAAAGCGGGCAGTTGGATTGGGATTTGAGCCAAGTGTCGATGCAGGGGAGGTGGAAAGCGTGGCCGCATTTCGGCAGCAGCCGGAGGCTCTCGCCGTCGCGAAACTCCGCGAGGCAAACGGCGCACTCCGTGCCTTCGACCAGGCCGTCTCCCTTGGCGTACTTGCAGACCGCGATGGAGTTGATCATCGCCTCGTCCAAGCCGGCGTGGCCCGAACCAGGTTCCCAGCGGCTGCCATGGTGGAGTTCGTTGAGGCTGGATTCGAGTTCCGGACTAGCGTTTAGGGCGCCTCGTCTCCGGCAATACTTGGAGATGACGGTGTAGTAGGCGATCACGAGGAAAGCGGCGGCCAAGATGGCGATGACGACGATGATGAGAGGGGAGAGATTGGTGCGGGCATGGTCATCGTAGTCGAAAGGCGGCGGGGGAGGGAAGATGATGTAGCACCACTGGGGGCAATAGGCGGTGCAAATTGGCTGCGAACAGTCCGGCGGCGGCGTCCAGGGATCTGGGGTCCCAAGAGAATCCATGGCCAATCTCCGGTGAATTTCTTCAGAAAGGAAGCAAAATCATGAGGCAGGCCATATTGGGTTTCTTTTCTCTAGAGCCTTCTTTCCTTCGTTCTCGTCTTTGGAGCGATTGTTGTGTTGGCTTAGAGACTTGAGTGGAGCTTTTGAGCTTTGATGGTTTGCTTGTGGACCCCACAGGAAATGTGTGGTAGAATTCACATTAATACTAATATTAACTGATATTTATAGTAAAAAAGTACGTGCTATGTAACACCGAACCAACGCATTTTCCGAAATAAAATAAATTCAATTATCTAACACTATATATATACATACTTTATATGGTTAAATACATACTTTTAACTCTTTTACTTTACCTCTTTTTCTATTTAAACTTTTTATAATTTTTATTATATCCTTGAATTATATAATTTTAAGTTAATTATTCTCTTAAACTTTTTATTTTTCAATTATATTTTTAAATTATACAATTTTAAGTTAATTACCTATTCAACAAATTTATTGAGAATAATGAAGTCAACCATGTAATTAAAATAATAAAAAAATTTAAAAATATAATTAATTTAAAATTATAAATTCAGTGATATAATTAAATTAATAAAACTTTTTAAGTATTTAAATAGAAAAAGTGTGTATTTTGCCTAACTTATATATGAATAATGCTATTGGTACACCTTAGGCTACATAAAAATGTATCAATGACAAAAATATCCCTCATGAGACGCATAAAGACACGTGAGGCGCATGGAGACGATAGGTATTTTGGTCATAATATCTCTGTGTGTAGTCCAAGATATACAAAAATGATATACATCTAGCATGATTCCTTATATATAAACAAATTGATATTAATTTTCATCGAGTAATGATTTGGTCACCCCTTCTGACAACATAGATAAACATAACTCCTATTAATTTTCATTAACGGGGTGGGTCTCTCTCTCAATCATATTTCTCTCTTTTTTCTCTTTTCTTTTTCTAGTAATCCGTGACAATTGGCGACGAAATCAATGGAGAAAGGCAATTAATGAAGGATCAAAAAAAAAAGAGAGAAATAAAATGAAAAAAAACTCACCCATTAGTAAAAAGAATAATGCTATTGGTACACCTTTGTGTACACTTTGAGCTACACAAAGGTATATCAATGACAAAAATATCTCTCATGAGGCGTATAGAGGCGCATGAGGTGGATGGAGAGATGTAAGATATTTTAGTCATAATATCCCTTATGTAGCTCAAGATATACAAAAATGATACTTATAATGCCCCAGCAAAAAAATTCTTACTCATCTTGACACCCGGCATGGCGTCATCCGACCGTAAGACAAGAGTACCGATGTCGGCTGTCCATATAAAATTTCCTCTTTTTCTTTTTTGTTTTATGGAAATGATTAATCAAGCGCGCCGCGTTAGGTGGCGCGCCTTGGGGCACCTGGAGCGTGGAGGGCTCCTAACCCTGAAAACAATTCTGTAAATTAAACACGTATTTTAAGTTTGGGTATTTTTTAAATTTTAAAATTCATTTAATTACTTTTTAAATTTTTTAATATTAACATCAATCTTCCTAAATTAATCACAGCATCAGAGCGTGTCGTGGTTAATTTTAAAAAAATTAAATAATAAATTTTAAAATTTAAGCAATATTTCTACTAAAGTCTAAAGGCTATACAATTAATTTTTTTAATCAAATTTTGCTCCGTATGACCTAAATTACGGTAAATTAACTGTATATCCTCTAAACTTTAATTATTTGGTTCAGACATATTCTAAAATTTAAAATTTAGTCAGTTAGACGTTAGACTTTTTAAAATTTGTCACGGTGACATTAATTAAATTGATCATATAACCTTGAACTTTTATTTGTTCTTAAAAATTAAAATTTTAACTTGGGAAATGGAGTAATTATCAAATAAACATAAAGAAATAAAAAATATGTATAGAGAGAAAAAAAATTCAAATCTAAGGGCCTGTTCTCTTTGTTATTTTCAGACTGTTTTCTATTTTCAGTTTTTCAAAATACTCAAAATGCGTTTATTTACCTATTTTCAAAAATGCATTTTTCAAAACACAAAAAATTTACACACAAAAAATGCATTTTGACTGTTTTCAGCCAAAACACGTTAAAACCAAAACGCAGAAAACGCCATGTTTTGAATTCTCTTATGTATTCTTTCTCTTTTTGTATTTTCTTCTCTCCCAGCAAGCAACTGAGATTAGCCCCATCCTACACTGTCGTTCGTCCTCTTACAGCCACCATCGTTGTTCAACTTCCACACCCGCCACTGACCGCCATCGTTCGTCCTCTTCTAGCCACTATTGTTTTTCGTCTTCCACACCCGCCACCGCCACCGACAGCTATTGTTCGTCCTCCTCTAACTACCATATTCGTTCATCCTCCACACCCACAACTACCACGCCCAGATTCGCCATCATTGTCGATCATTTCTTCCTCTTGCCCTTCTTCCATTTCTTCCTATGCCTTTTTACCATTTTTACCATCTGCAATTTCTTCATTTCGTCAGGGCCCTCCATGCCCAAATAAGCTTTATAGTTTTTCTATTAATGATATTTTTAATATTATAGCTTCTGTCATATAATTTCTTTAATGATATTTTAAAATTTTTGAAAAATTAATATTTTGTAATTTTATAATTTATATATTTTTTAATATTTATATTGTAGGTAATCTAAATCTCAAAATTAATGAGAGATTTCAATTTATAGGTAAAAATAAATTTATCATGAAATTAATAGTTGAGTGAAATTAAAATTATTTTAGAAAATACTTTGTAATTTTAATGTATTATATATGGTTAGATTATTAGTTATCTTTTGTATTATATTTTAATTTTTTTAAATTAAATTTATAATTTATTAATAAATATTTATAAATTTGAATTAAATTTATTGAATAAAATATTATAAAATAAAATTTCTCAAAATTTGAAAGTAAACGCGTTTTTTAGTTTTTTATTTTGAGAAACAATTTTTTTAGAATAACAAAAAGAACGCATTTTTAATAATTTTAAAACAGACACTCAAAACACAAAATTAAAAATGAATTCAAAACTCAAAACTCAAAACTAAAATACGAAGAGAACACCACCTAAATGTCTTGAAAAGTAAGAGATAAAAAGGGAAATGAGTAAATATGTAAAAATAACAATAACTTAGCAGTATTGGAAACTATGAAAAAAAAAATAAATATGATTTAGTTTACAAATAAAATAATTTTCAAAGAGTTTATTGAACAATTATAATTTAAAATTATGTTAACAAAAATATAATTGTTGAAGTAAAACTTCCACCTATCTTTCTAAAAACACTGCTATAATATTTTCTAATCATCAACCTCTTAAGGATAGTGTAAATAGTCAACCACATAACTGCAAGATTATGAAATCAAATCTATCTTCTTACGATTATTGATAATCTACGTATATTCATAAGGGCAAGGCCTTGTGACTCACCTGCTTGTCTACCCAATCTAAGAGTGAGGGTTTTGAAAGGGTAGTACACTCCCAACTAAAAGCTGTTGATCAGGAATCTCTCGTGTTTTTCACCTTAAAAATAAAAATATCTTCAAATGATCATAAATAAGAATAAAAACATTCACAAATATTTATTATTTAAAAGCTTTAATTTGAATTGATCAAATTGAAAGTTATTTTATTCAAATTATTTAATTTTAAATCATGTAATTTCAAATGTGAGTATTACAAATTAAGACTATTATTTATGGGATATATTTGAATAGGTTAATTTAAAATGATTTTATTTAAAGCTTTTTTAAATAATCAAATTTTAAATTTTTTTATCCAAAAAATATAATTTTAAATCTAAAATTTTCAAATGAAATAATATTAAATGTGAATCATTCAAATTAAAATTTTTATTCATATACTTGGATAGTTTAATTTCAAAATAAATTAATTAAAATTTTCAATCAAGAGTTGGCACGTGACATTTTGAAACTAAGAAGCTATCATATGGCCTTTCCTTGTCTGCAAAAGGTGAAGTTCCTTACTTTAAGGGCCCCCTACATATTACCCCGCACACGTGGGGGGTTAATCACAGTACACGACGGCTTACCAGATAGGAGACACAGTGTATAGTGCCCACAAAGAGTCACCCCACATGAGGATGAAACTCTCACACTGCGACTGTCATGACTCAAACCTACATCCTTATCTGCAATCTACTATCTGACTGTCATTCGTGCTATGCCCATTGGGGCATCATATGGCATTTCCTGCTTGCAAGTGAAATTGTTTTAGTAAATAGTATAATGTTAATAGATTTATTATACTTTCTTTTTAAATTCAAAATAATTTTATTTGTTAATAAAATATTTAAAATATTATATATTTACCATTAACTAATAAAAGTATATATAAGCATTTGAAAAGTAAAATGAGTAAATTTTACACAACACTAGGAGATTGGATTAAAAGGCACAACAACCCAAATGTTATGAAAAAATGATACTGACCTCATTTGAGTGTAATAGATTATAAGCTAAATAGATTGATTTATCCTAAATTTAGGGTCATATTAAAATTTTATTTAGTTTTGATATTTGCTTTAATTTGGTTCACGAACCTTAATTTTAGTTTTAATTTTATTCCTAATCAGCTAGGTGTGTGGCGCTGAAATGGTGTGCTAATATGTCTAATTATTATGGACACATCACTAAAACAGTGACATTCTGATCCATCATTGCCTTACAAACATAAGAAGAAGAGAAAAAGATCAAGCTCTCATCTCATCCATGGCGGCTACTACTTCTCACACTCTAGGAATTGTATCTCTCCTAACAAAAAACCCCATTCTTTCTCTTCAAATCTCCCCACTTCCCTAAACCACCACCATTTCAAACACCTAATTTCCTCACCTATTTCCCACATTTGCCAAGCTTTCGCTACCACCATCCATGGCGCCTGCTACGTCATCGACAACAACATCGACACCGACCAAACCATCCCCATCGAATACCTAACTCTCGTCCCCTCCAACCCCGACAAGTATTGGAAGCTCGGATGCTACACCCTTATCGGTATCCCCTCCTCCTATCGAATCCGATGCATCAATCTCAATGAGCACAAGTCCAAGTTCTCTGTCATCATTGTAGGCACCAGCTTCGGTTGCAACTCGTCTTGTGAGAACACCTCGGCGACGAGATGGTCGACTGACACGCAAGGCCAGCCCTGAGATTTTAAGGGCCCTAAGCAAAATTTTTTATAGGACCCTCTACAAATATATTTAAAAATAAAATTCATAATATTTCATTTTAAATTTACTCTTTTAATATTTTTAAATGAAAAATTAACAATAAAACTATTATAATTAATTTATTCCAATATATGTTTTTCAATAGATACCATCGCCAATCTATTAGTGTAGATTCACTAATAATAGAGGGATCATAAATATTGAAATGTATACATAAAATTAATTGATAATTTAAGGACTAATAAAAAAATTCAAAAAATATACCTGATAAGTCACACAACAGGATGATGAGCACGAAAATAGAATCGTTGAAGAGAATGCGTAGTTGTGAAATTGGTTGAATTGAGGACCTACGCCTGCGCAGATTGATGGCAGATACCAATGACAATGGATGGATAAAAAATTGAGAATGAGAGAAATTAAGAAAGATGATGGAGTTGCGATAATTGCAAGGCGCATGGAAATAATTGTGATACAATCATTAAAGGGGGAGATTGAAATTAATTAAAAATACATGAAATAGTTGTGAGGGGATGAGTGCCATTGCCAGGTGCATGGGAATAAGATTGATTATTAATAAAAGAATGTGAAAGATTAAGTTTAATTAAAAATTATAGTGATGCGCATAAAATTAATTATTGATAAAAGAAAAGTGAGAGATTGAGATTAATTAAAAATTTACAATGGTTTAAAATGGGCATGGCCCCCTTAACGTCTCTTTAATTTTTAAATTTATTATTTTTAATCAATTTAAAATCTAAAAATTAAAATGGGTATGGCCCCCTAGTGGCTTGAAATGGGCATAGGCCCTAGCCAGCTGCCTAGACAGTCTATGCCCAGGGTCGGCCCTGTCGGCACGGGGGTAATGGTGGAAAAGTCCTATGCCAGGATATTCTTCAGGAACACAATGGCGACTGGTGAGGTGTATCCCTTGGAGTCAGAAGGGAAGATCGGTGAGGATTGTTGGATAGGTGGCGATCAAGATAGGAGAAGGGTGTAGTAGGAGTAGGCTGATTAATCATACGACATGGAATGAGTACAAGCTAAAGCTGGCGAGGGATGCTGGGCCAATGATCCAGGTTAGCGGGATTTTCGTGTATGCCAAGAAGAGTGGGACTTTCACCTATGCCTATGCTAGGAAGATGGGCAAAACAATGTTGTTTTGTTAATATGTCTATAATTGAACACATCAGCACGCCATCTCAGCGTCGTGTATATTGGGGCACATGGCTAGCCAATTGAGAATAAAATTAAAACCAAAGTTAAGATTTGTAGACCAAATTGAAGCAAATGTCAAAATTGGATAAAATTGTAATATGACCCTAAGTTCAAGATAACTCAGTCTATTCGGCCTAGATTATATGACTCGACTATTTCATCTTTATATTTAAATTACTTCCCCCCTCCCTCCCCCTTCCCTCCCAAACACCCTCTAACGGTGAAACACCTTTCTTTTTACCATTATTCGTTTAACCTTCCATTTTCATTATTTACTTTTTCTAAATCCATTAGAGATTATTCTCAATGCTTAGGGAGGTTTACCGCTAGTGACTTCACTTTTCTATATAAAATCTTATATTTGGTTCTGTAACGCCCCACTTTCTCAAGCACGGTATAACTTGGGACAATAAATTTTTTTCTTTCAAACTCAAAACTAAATCACATCATTTCTCGTATCTATCCCAAAATTTTCAAACATTTTTCTCGAAAGAGAATCATTATACACATCAAATGCGGATGTAAGAATCGAACCTGATATCTTAACATTAATCATAAATTAGTTCTTACATCATCATTTCTCAAAACATTCAGATTTCAAAGTAGTAGAATTTAAATACATGGGCTACATAACGTACATTTCATTCATCATTCAATTCATCATACACTTTGTTAAGTGCCGTTTCATGCCTCATTCATCCTCGTATTTGCTACAATCTCCATTTAGAAAGTTTGAATATTGCAGGGGCAAAACCCAAGTTAGATGATGAATCATCTAAGTAGTAATGGCACAAAATATTTTATCATGCATGTATTAAATGTCTTACTTCATCGTAGGGGTCAACTGCACCCTTCATGCTACTCATCATTTTTACGGTCACCTCTTTCAAAGCCGGGGTGTATGGAGGCACCATTGGTAAAGCAACAGTGCCAGTTTGTACTCCCAACGGATAACATGCGCGTGATCAATGATATCAATGTGTATTTATGCATTTCATAGTCCTGTCATGTATACAGTATAAGTGATGGATACATATTAGAGCGTGTTAATATGATGAAAGCATCTCCAAGGATCAGGGTTGGAAACATAAATCACCTACAAACCAAACATTTTTCATAAACCTAAATCCCGTTGAGAAGTACCACTTACATTCTCAAGCCTATCGAGCTACCTCAGTATTTGCACCTTGCCTCAAAATTCGTGCATCATCTCGATTTACGTGTCAACCTCAAAATTTGCACAAGTCACTTCAACTTTAAGTCTCAAAGCATCCTAATCACCATATTTGATTAAATAAATATTAAAACTCATTTTCCATAATTTCTTGCATTTTCTTTATTTTTCTCTCTATTTCTCTCTTTTTTTCCTCAATAAATCCAAACTAAATATTTCTCAAATATTTCACTATGACAATTCATAAAATAATATTCCTGAATTTTTGAAAATTTTTAAGAAATTTTATTTACCTTAACTTAGCCTTGTAAGCTTCCTCAGTATGCGTGTCATATACTCAAAATGCGTGCCCGAACAATTTTCTCATCCAAAATATCTGAAATATTAATAATTATTCATTTCCTATTTTTTGGGATTTTTTGATATTTTTTTCATTTTATTTTTCTATTTTTTCCTCTTCTTTTCCTTTTCTTTTTTTTTTTTCTTCTTCTTCTCTTCTTCTCATTCTTCTTCTTCCCCGCGCGACCTACAACTCCCACGCACCAGCTCACGGTCGTCGCTGCTTGGCCCTCCACCGATCGCCTCGGCTTCCCCGGACCCTACAGTCGCCGCTCGTACAGCCTCCTCCACCGCGGCCAGCCTTCCTACGACGCATCGGCTTTTTGGAGCTCGCAGCCATGGCTGTGGCTTCGTTGCTTCTGGTCGCTTCTCAAGCCTCCACCAGACTTTGCAACCGCTTCCATGAACGCACACACCGTCGGTCAAGCTGCCTGACACACTTACTGTTGCTTCGTCGTCCCCTGCTCGTTGCGGTGCTGCCATGGCTGCGACCCTTCTCCCTTCCAGCTCTCTTTCTCTCTCCCTCCCTCGCTTCTCTCGGGTTGTCCGGCCTAAGTTCGAACTCTTTCTCTCTCTCAAGCTCTTGGCCGCGACTTCCATTTCCTTCCCCCTATTCGTTTGCTTCCTTCTTCCACGCTTCCTCTATTTATAGGCCGTCAACCGCTCCTCACCTCACTGCCCATACCTCATTACGTGCAAAGCCTTCCAAAACTTGCAGAGGGATGGCTTAAAGATGCAGGGAATGGCTGGGACATGGCTATGATGCTTGCAGAGGCATACGCATACCCACATATATATACACTATATAACACATTAATATATATAGAAAATTACACAATTAAATTCTAATTTTCATTTCTATTTCACTTAAATAATTATCTAATTGCATTTATATCCTCAAACACCAAATTAATTTGCATTATGATATCGAAATCGCAAAATTAATAACTTTAAAGTTACTCGATAATGACGATTCCTCCTCAATATCCTCATTGGGCTATCGTTTCATCCTGAAACCACTGAAGGGTTCATTACGCAAAATCGAAGCCTCCCTAGGGTTCCATTGATTTTTTGGGAGTCCCTTACGATGATTCGATTTTACAGTCTAAATGGCAGCTGTATTTTAGCTGTACCGAAAATCATTCTCGATCTGATTTCTTTCAATACCATAAATTTTATCTTGGAATGCTCATCAAGAACATATCATTTTCCTTAGATAATTTCACTCTGATGCCTTCCCTGCAGTCGATTCAGTACTTATAACTGCTATCAAGCCAATTTTTCAGTATTCTAAACTTATCGAAATTATGTGGCAACCTCATACAAACATGGGGTATTACAGGTTCAATTTATTAAGGCAGGGCCTTTGCATGCGCACTCATTTTCACAGATCAAATCTAATTTAGTTTTTAACTCATATTAAGGTGTGCAAATGTTTAATTCATTTTGAAATACTAAATTTAAAATAGGGAAAAACAAAAGGACTCTTCTAGCATCTTGACCAGAAGTTTTTAGAAACTCTCATAATAAATTTATAATTCACTATAACTCAAGATATGAACATAAAACTCATTCTTTTCCACCAAAATAAAATAGTATATTTAAATGAAAACTTAGTTCGTATAACGGATTTGACATGTTTAATACATTTGATATCACCAAAATAAGACTTATATATGCATCTAGCATATCATGTAAAAACATGCATAGCATCCACAAAACATGATATGCCACAAAAATAATGAAGCTTTCAAAACCTATTTTTCAAAAACTTCATTTCCTTTCAAACTGCTTACCTCACTTGAAACATTTAAATATTTTAGGGAATTAACCTAAGCTAGAAGATGAATCTTCTAAGTAAGGAACACTCTAAAATAAAACATTTATGTAAAAAGTGTGCATTAAAGAAAATGCAAGTTTCTACTTCATAATGTCATTTGTGACAATGTAGGCATACTTCTAAGAGTCTTCTTGATCAACGCCCTAAGAACCTCTTAGAAAGTCCCCAACCATGTCACATTAGGATTGGGCAATGAATAGCAAACTAGTATGGTCATACATGATCAGAGTACAATTCCCAAAAGTCAATATCTTATGCAACACGAAAAAACAATGAAAAGATCTTACTCGCTCTTACTAGTTTCCCAACCTCTCATTGGTCACATTGATGAAAGCTTATTCTTCCCTTCACTAGTTTTCTCTCTTATTTCCTTCTTTATCTATTCTTCTATATTTTCTTTCCTTCCTTACGCTTGCTTCAACTTTATCAAGTTAGGAGACTATCCTCTAGTTTCCCATTTTATAGGACTCCTACTTTTCCCCATAAAGAAATGAATTAACTTGAGAGATTTTTATTTTTTAAAACCTTATTTTCTTGTAAAATATATCAAAATACACATGAGAGAAGGAGAAAAAGGAAAGGAGTCAATGGGGATCAATTGGGGGAGACATGGATGGTTTCCAAGTTGTAACATCCAAAATTTTGGAGATAAATAATAACTATTAATTTCAACGTTTAGAGTGATTGGTGATTCATGGAATACTTGAGAGTTAAAGAAATTTAAATGAGGATATTAAATTTATTGTATTTTTAAATAGGGAAGTGATCGGAAGTTTATAGAATTCCTAGAATTTAGATTATTAAGTGATTAAGGTAAATCAAATACTATAAAAATTAATATGTATATATATATAAAATAAAATAATTAAATAATTAAGTAAAAGAAAAGATTACAAATGGGTGCAAGTTGTTGTGCATGATGTGTTCCCAATATATATAATAATATCACATATTATATCAATGGCATAATATATATATATATATATTAATATAGCCTTATCTCTTCACCAATTTCAATTTAATTTTGGACCAAGCAATTATTCTCCAATTTTAATGTAATTCCAGCCATAAACGTGGAAGCTCATATTAGCATTGGAATATGTATAATGATGGAAGGGATATGTTTGTAGAAAAGTCAAAAGTTAAGGAAATAAAATGGTGAAACAATGAGGAAGGCATGAGCGTCTGTCGAGTCAGTTAAAGGAGAGGATAATTGAGGGAACAAAAATTTGGAAGAGAAGATTGAAGAAGGAGAACAGCGAGCGGCAGCGAAGAGGTGGGAGGAAGTCTGATTTAATTCGTGGTAAAGATAATTAGGTACGTAGATAAAATTAGTGTAAGTGCTTTATGTTTAGATTATAAGTTTTACACGGTCAAATTACGTATTTTATACGGTTAGATTTGATTAATATAGGCTCTAAACTTATTATTTTTTGTTAAACGTTTTATTTCGCAACAGGAGTGTGTAAAAGTCAAGAATCAACCGTTTTCAGGCAATCTCCTAACTATCTCCTCATGTTCTTCATTTTCTGCGAGAGTTTTCGTTATTTTCCATATTTTAAACCCTCCGTCACCATGACTTGGTTCCACGCATTAATAATAATAATCTGCGTGGTAACCGCTTTATGACTTTTATTTTATTAATGGGTTTATTGTTAATGGAAAGAGCTAAGCAATGACGTCTTTGTGTCTTCCATTTCAACCGTCACGGGGCTTCGCATCGCTCTGCTTCATTTGGGAATGATACCGAATCCACTGGGGCTAGGTTCTTAGAACATGATATGGCATTATGGAAACATGTTAAAAGTCTATTATGTATGTTGAGATGGTTTTCTACGAATAAGAATGGTATCATGATGTTATGTGGTTATGTACATGAAAAGTTTTGGAGAAATGATGGGTAATGTTAAGTTTAGAAGATATAAAGTTAATGGTGTCAGTAAATGTGTCTAAGGGTATGGGTACAAAGCCACTAATTGTCGACCGTGGGTGGTGACAGTTGATGGCTGGATGTATGGGCACCAGTCATCGGTTGTTACAATAAGCGCTAGATGGGTCAGAAGAGCTGGTACTCCAAATTCCCGCCTTGATTTGTGCATATCATGATGTGTGTGCTACAGGGGATTGGGTTGCATTCACTTGGGGACATGTTTTGTGTGTGATGGGATGTGTGAGCATTTGCATGACCCGGTTGGTCTATGAGCTAACTTGGGTATCCTAGGTGAGCATATGCATTTAGAGCATGCTGCATGTGTGTATTCCTATGTGAGGCGTAGCAGGGCCTGATGCTTGGTTTATGAGGGCCTTGTCATCACGTTTGTGCTACAAAGGCCATTGCATTTCTTATGTGTTGCATTGCATGATTTTATTGTTATTATTATTCTGGACGAGAGTACCGTGCCAGGTGTCGGGAGTACCGACTCATGCGAGCTTCGACTCGGCTTAGATATTATCTCGGGGTTGGCCCGAGAGAAGACCAAGATCGCAGAAGTATATGATTATGTGATGTATGACAAGAAGAACACATGAGAGTATAATGGGTATCAACAAGAGCATGTAACGAGTATCAGGAAAAGACAAATGTTGAATGTTAGGAAAAGCCGACCATGTCAGGAAAAGGTTGGTCTAAGAGAATGATGATATGGTAGCCTATGTTAGGCTGCAACAGGTTTGTATGGGGGACCGGGGTGCCAATGTGTGACCTATGTGGGCCCCTGGTCCCTTATGTGCAGTTAACTTTATGTTATGCATGTAGAAATAAGGCCGTATGAATCATGATATGGTGTGGTTGCATTGACATGAATTGCATGGGGTGTCATGGGAAGAGTCCTACCCTAAACCCTCAGCTTTTCTTTTTAGAGCTTGCTGAGTCTCGTGACTCACGTTTGCTTTACATCATTCTAGGTAAGAGAAACGCCTGTGATAGCAGATACGTTCAGCGGGGTTTGGGTCCAAACCGTCGTGTCATGGTAGCAAGTGCAGAGCTCTCCTGAAACTAGAACCTGGGTGTCATCGTGTCTTTGTTAAGGTTAATATTTATGTTTTTTTGAGATTGTCGTATGTTATGTAAGCCCAGGTGGGCCCAAGTGATGAATGCTTTTGTAAAAAAATGATTATGAGATGTTAAATGATAAAAAGAACATGATTTTAATAAGAATTGTACATGAATTGTAGTTGTGTATTGTTCAGTATCATTATAGTAATGACCCTCTCACGGATCCTCTATGCTAACGGGGACTCCAGGAGGCTGGCCGTTACACAAGCCATCCCTTTTAGTGTAAGAAGATTGTCCAAGGCAACCCTTTGGTGCAACTTGTTACATCAACCAAGTGACACCACTCACTATTAGGGGTCATGGGGTCGTAAGGTCCCTTTGATAGAATGGGACCTCACACCCATGGTAGCCTGGTAGGCTAGCACATCAGCTAACCCACTAGGCTTTTTTTTTTCTTTGTTTGTTTACACGTATATTATTGTTTAATATGTGTGTATATATATATATATATATTGAAACCATTTGACCCATTCTCTTAGCCCAATAAATTGTTCGCTAAATTAAATATGAATTTATTTCCTTAAGCCTTCAGATATTGTAATAATATTTTGGAGTGTTATATCCAATCCCCATTAAGAAATTTTGATTTTGAAATCTTTTTGAGCTTATACTTGTAGCCTTCAACAAATAAAATGGACTATCACTTGCTCAAAATGCTTAGTTTCATTAATGAGTCAAAACACCACAACATTTTGGAAGAATATAGTGAGTCTTGCTATTCTACTTTCATTTCCTCAAACAAGTGAGGGCATTTCTTTTTGGTTGCATCCTTAAGTTCTCATTTAATTCTTCATCCATATGGTTTCTCCAGTAAATATTAACTAGTGGGATTATCTTATTCCTCAAAACTTGCTCACAATAATCCAAAATTCGCTCAGATGACTCGTGATAATTTAAATTATCTCTAAACTCGATCATCTCCACACAATGCATCGAGTCTGGTATGTGCTTCTACAGTTTTGACTCGTCGAGGACATTGTGAATGTTGGACAAACATGTCGAAAGTGCCAAACAATATGCTAACAACCTGATTTGTTCCATGAGGGTACAATTCGATGTATGGTGGCCTTAACTTCCATCTTTTATCATCCCTTGATGCTAGATGTCATGAGGACAACTTGAGATACGCCCAATCTCCCACCTTGAATCCAAGTTATGTCACCTTTGGTTGGCATAAGGCTTTTGTCGGCTCTATGTAGCTCGAATCCTCTCTTGTATCTGTCGTACCTTCTTGGTTGTCTCTCACACCAACCCAGGTCCCCTAATCTATTTCTTCCAACTTTAGTGAAACAAATAGGCTATCTACACTTTCATCCCTATAATGTCTCTTAAGAAGCCATCCTGACGTTACTATGGTAGTTATTGTTATATGTGAACTTTTTCAATGGTAGATACTCATCTCAATCACCTATAAAATTCAAGACACAAACCCTCAGTATGTCCTCAAAGGTTTGGATCATCTTTTCCAACTGTCCATTGGTTTGCCAATGATAAATAATGCCAAGCTTCAACTTAGTCCCCAAGCAATCTTGGAGACTTCACCAAAACCTCAAAGTAATTTTAGGTCTGTTGAGTTATGTTTTGATGGTGAAATCTAAACAAAACTTTAATACTTTTAATGTTATATTATTAAACGATTAAAGTGACAATTGGGTAACACATTACTTATTCTAATAAACTCTTATATTGATGGAGTATATGTGGTTGGAAAAGTTAGTTTTTACCAACTTTGAAAACATTACTCAAATACTTGATACTGTCAATTGAGTAAGACAATATATGGGCTTAAAGTCAATCGAGTAAGGAAATGATTAGTTTAGTAATAAGTGTTCATATTCAACTAACTTGTCAATTTAATTGATTAATACTCGAGTAATCTGAGGATGAATTGAGTATATGTTTGATATATTCAAGTATTGAGTTGAAAAACTTTAATCGAATAATCTAAATGATATTTGACTAATTGTGATATTAGTCGAGTAATCATATCTAGTAATTGAGAAAGAAAATAGTCTCTGGACTAGGGTTATTAATCGACCAAAATAAAATAGTAATTGAGTATCTCTTTTTTTTAGTTGAGTAATCAAAAATCTTAATTGAATGATTAATTGGGTGAAAAATGTCAAGTATCTACACTTAGACATAAATCAACTTAGGGGAAGGCTTAATCAAGTAGCTTTTACCCTAGTCGAATAGTTAAGAAACTTGAGTATAATGTGCTAAATAGAAAGTGAGTCTTTGTATCTATTTTATTAATAGTCTCAAAGGTATCTTGTACTCGAGTAATGATATGCTATAATCAAATATCAAGAATGTTTAATCAAGTAACAAATATGAAGTTAAAATGTTAATCGAATAAGATCTATTCTTTACTCGAGTAATACCATTGTGTAATCAACTACTAAATGTGCGTAATCGAATATTTAGTCAGAAGTCGAAAATCAATTGTGAAACAGTTTGTACTCAAATAATGTCATTATATAATCAAGTAACAAATGGACTTAGTTGAGTAAGATTTATTAAATAGAGAGTGGGTCTTTGTAACTTAAATGTTAATCGACTGAGTAAATCTTGTAATCAAGTAATGCCTGAGCATAATTGACTAACCTTTGACCTTACTCAAGGATTTGCTAATTTTACTCAAGTAATATTGAAATATACTTGAGTAATTATATGCTAAAATTTGAAAATATAACCATTATTGTAAAGCATTTAATGCATGTAGAATTAACTTTTTTAGACCAAACCAGTTCATTAAAAGTGATATGATGTTTCTCTCATGCAAATGGAATGAAATTTAAATTGAATTATCAATTACTAACTGTTGGAATGCATGGTGAGGGAATGTTTTCTACAAATGACATGGTTTATGCTTTTATCCAATGGATAATGCTGCAGTACATTAAAGATTCTAAACTATAAATAATGAAGTCAGACACTTATCAAAGCTAATATGAACATTGTTTAAGTCATTAAAAGAGTTTTTATATGTAATACACATCTTTTGTTCACTCTAAATCCAGATAGAGTGTGCCTCATTTTCACATCTTTTAATCTCTGTATTTTGTGAGAAGCCCTTTTATTGTTGTGTGTTTCATTGTAAGCTTCTCCAAGTGTTTTAAATCTAGCTTGTTGTGAGTTGTTTGAGGTTTGTTCTTGAGTCTTGAAAAAGCTCTTGTGAAGGTTTCAACTGATCCTGGTAGAAGTTGTGTAAAGAGATTTTAGCTTATTCTGTTAAAAGTTATATAGTAAATTGGTTGAAAAATCCTTAACAAAGAGTTAAAATAGTGCACGTAGGCAGTGAAGCCGAATCACTATAAATGATGTGTTCTACATTCTTTAAATTTCTTCTTTTTTTAATCAAGTTTAAATTTCATTTTTTGATGAGCTTAATTCCCAACCTTCTTAAGCTAACAATTTCATGCTCGTAGGTGTTACATGGAGCCTAACTATCTCATCAATATACTACTTTACAAACTTGTGCACAAGCTAACCCATTCTTGTTACCAAAAAGTGTGCGAACTTCGTGAGTCAATCCACTATGACTCATATAACATCATTGCCATTCTAGCTTCTAGGGAATCCCATCACAATGTCTATCATGATATGTTCCCATTTCTATTTTGAGATTTCTATCTGTCACTTAACCTATTAGTTTCTAATGCTTGAACCGTCAGATTAGCAATAAAAACAAATGGTCTTTTAATTAGTTACTATACTCAACATTTAAATTTAGGATGCCATCTTTTTAGCTTTGTAATAATATGAACAATTAACTCAAGAAATGGATATTGCTTATGTTTGTTATTCGAACCATGCTTGTAATCATTTCAAGACTCCAGTAGCTTCTCTATCAGCATTCTAGTCATGAAGTACTCTTCTTGTAATTATAACTCGATGTTTTCTGACTTCAAGTCTTAATCTAACAGCTTGTGATACTTGTTAATTTGTGATTTGACATCCTTGTATTCCGTCATCTCCCAATGATAGTAGTTACCAATCATAAATTTCTATTGGCTAACATCTGTATTTTGTCACCATGGAATCCTAGATCTTATTGGCCTCCTTGTAAGGGTAGTAGACATCAAGCAATTCATTAGATAATGTCCTAAAGATTGTATATCTACATACCTTATTGGCTTGCTCCCATGCTTGCAAAGCTTGAGGATTAGCAGCTTCATTTGGTTTAGAACTAAATAAGGCACATATGCAACTCCATGAACATCAAACACGAATAAAATCATTTCTTGCCACCTTTTGAAATTATTTCCATAAAAAACTTTAGTTTTAGAGATGTCAGAAAACAAATTGGCAAACTGTATGACTGGGACATGAACAGTAATAGAGGATGGCATTACGATTGCACGATTGGCAAAAGTATAGATTACAGGAGCAACATAACTATCGTTACTTGAAGAAAAAGGAAGGATAGTATTATTTGCAACAGACATTTCTACCTTTAAGATTGTTAGTACTGTAGAATAAGATAATTTGCTTGAAGCATGTATAACACTGTCCTTAAAGATAGATTTCGCCTTTTAGGTGCAAAAGGGTTGAACTGGCTAGCTCTTAGGATACAATGGGCTTTCAAATTGGTGTGCACTCACCAATTTGGAAACTGGAACAACATAACAATTTTATTTAACTAATAGAGAAGAATAAATAGTAGGAAAGAGATAGAGGAATTGGCTTGGCAGATGTGTTGTTTGGAAGCTAACATGAACATGAATTTATAGGCTGGTGGCCATAGAGGGATTTTTAGTTACAAAAGAAAGAATTAAGAGGGAAATAATACTATATTAATAGCTATAATTTTAAAAGTTGTAACATCTTTAATTTTAAAATACTAATATATTGAGTTATGATTCAAAATCAATTGATAAATGTTCATTTAGATTTGGATTTAATTTCATTTGCATTTGGTTTACATCTATTATGTTAGAATGGCTAGTTATTTATGGGCCATTGATCATCTCTAGAAAACCCTTGATCCAAGGGCAGCCATCATTTCCCCCATTTGTATATGAGGCTATTCTCTTAGCATTTCAATAGACACTGTTTTTTGCACACACAAACAAAAGATAACAAGAACCCTAGAAGCGATAACAGAAAAAAGAACTCAATGATCGGGAAAAAGGATTACGCAAGGTAAATCCAATGTTTACTCTTTGTAAGTGTGAATCACTTGTTTATTTGATTGGTTGGGAGAGAGATTGACGAGATTGAGTGTTGGTATTGTTCGGTAATTGAGCAATGTACTCCGTTGCGTTTGGATTGGTTGTGTTTTCTTATTTGCGAATGACTGTGAGATTTCTTTTATATCTCTGTAATCTATTGTCTATTATATTAGTGGATTGACTAGGAGGAAAACCTACTATGAGTAAAATCGTTTTGATTCGAACACATATACACTATGTTTATTATTTTTCTGTTTATATTATGTGTGTTGTGTTTGTATTTTTGTTTATTTGATTTTGTTTCGACATGGATCTTGATACTGTTATAACTGGTTGTGTGTTTATTTCACATAATAAATTAACATAATAATAGTAACAAAAGAATTAAGGCCGTCTTTAAAGACTATAACTGACAATAGCTATTAAAGACAATTTCAAATTTTGGGCACGGCCAAGGCCTCACGGGATATCGTGCAGTTATTGGCTTGTTTTGTCTTTCATTAGGCCATTTTCACGTGCACGCAAGCCCGTGCCTCTTTCTTCTTGTCTCAAGCCCATAAAGTGGATCACTTTATTTAAAGTACTTTAAAGGCTTTTCTCTTAGCAATGTGAGATTGCTAGGTTTTTTGAAATACCTCACTTTACGCAACTGTAGAAAATGAGGAGGTGTTACATTGGTGTTGTGTTGTGACGACTGGAACAACGAGGAATGTGGAGTAGTGCTGTCTTAATGTAGCAGTGACAAAAGGGGAAAAGCAATGGCGATCACTACACTTGCCAACGAATATTGGGTTACAATCCACCGGTCTTTTATTTTTTTCTTTTCTTTTTCGCGTGACTCCCATCATTCATATCCTCAATTCTAACAGAAGAAGTAAATTATAAGTGTGAGATTTTACCTTACTACAAATGGTGAGAATTAAATTCACGACCCACCGATACAAATCCGACATATTATTTATATAACTATTTGATTTATGTCTTGGAGACTCTTCTTCTTTTTCTTTAACAAATCTTTCGTTGGAGAGTGTCTTTTTCTCTGGCAAATATAGGTCATTTCCAAATATTTTTTTTAATAATCATAAGTCTATTTCTACAACATAATTTAATACTAGTATGCTTCGATACACAAAATACCCAAATGATGTCATTTCAATTGTTTCTTATCTCAAAACGTGAAAAAATATAAATAAAAAAAATTTTAGACTATTTTTATAATTTTAAAAATATTTTATAAAAAATATTAAAAATATATTTTTATTTTACGATGATATTAGAAATGAAAGTAATTTCGTCTTTGTTGTTTTAACGACCACGTTAAAAACAGAAACAACTTATATGCTTAAATAAATGATAACATTTATCTTTATATTTGATTGAATAATTATTTTTTTATAATTTCTTATATTAAAAATTATATTTAAAAAATTCCTAAATTTTTTATTTACACTGTTTCTCCATATTTCTATTTCTTATTTTTTTTAAAAATATAATTTTTTAGTTTTTCAATGTTAGCGCAATCAACTGCCTTATTTTACTGGAATGAATAAAAGGAGACAGTACGATGAAACTGCTTATTTTGCGTCTAGTTTCTTCTTTGGTCTTCTCCTTCTTCGAGTTGCAGTCCACCCTAACTGTCGATTGGGTAAAATCCTAGGAGGCGCCACGTCTCTCTCATCGCTGATCAAATTATCAATTTATGATTCGAAGTGGCTGTTGAAGGATCGAAGGCGTGTGCGTTCAAATGGCGCAGCACCCGAACAACATTCCGGTGAGCGAAGTGTACTGGTCTCTGGTCGCCAAGGCCGACAAGAAATTCTCTAAGATCAGAGATTTACCCTACCACGAACGCAGCAGGTTTTTCCATCTACTTTTTATTTTATTTTTTTTCGTGTTTGTTTCAGGGGAAGATGCAATCTGTGTCAAAAAAAGAGAGGGAATTATTGAATTGCAATGCAAGGGTATTAGAAGTTCTATTCTGTCATGGAATTTGTGTCAGACTGGTGTCAATGAAATGCAGAACAAAAGCTGAATCGTTTTTTTTTTTTTGGGTGCTGGAGGTTGTAGTTTTCTTGGGTATTCGATTAATTCGGAGAGACTGTTACGTCGCGCCCCTCCTATTTTCATTTTCCCATTAATTTTCCTGTTTGTTTCCATGAAAAATACAATCTGGGTGTGGGGAATGGGGGTATTGTTCTATTAAAATGTGAAGTGTTAAGAGGTTCTAGTGTTTTATGAATTTATGTCGGACTGCTATCAGTGGCATGCCATTATCCTTCACTTGGTTGCTGTAAGAAAATGAAAGGAGAAAGCAAGGAAGTATTTGAACTGATTTACCGAGCTGCGTGGTTGTTTTGTAGTGGACGTTGTAGTTATATTGGGATTTGGGTGACAGGGAAGAACGGATAATAACAACAATAACATCACAAACCTCAATCGCATTAGGTAGGCTCGGTGACATGAATTCCAGTTTTCCAATCATCTCTATGATAATCATTATATCCTATGCTATATATACTGGTTTCTCACCAGGTTTGCCATAGTCTTCCTCTTTGTCTTTGGCCACATACTTCTTTCATGACAGTCACTCATTTTGCATGTGCCTCTAAACCATCTTAATCATCCCTCTGTAATGTGATAGTGTTAGAAGGTTTAGTGTGTTCTTGAATTGATGCCAGACTACCATCAGTGGTATGCCATTGCCTTTTTTTTTTGGATGCTAAAAGAAAAGAAACGAGAAAGAAAGGAAGAATTTGAACCAATCAATTAAACTGCTGCATGACTATTTTATTTTTCTCAACTCATTTTCCCACATTTTTTTGTTTGGACAAAAAACATATGACTGGAATTGTGATTGACGTTGCCTAATTATTGTGCTGTGATGAAAAATAAATTGAGGGTTTTAAGGTGTTGTGATTTTTAATTGAAGTTGCTATTTAGAATTGGGATGTTGATGATGATTCTGGGATATTATTGTTTGTGGAATTTTCTTAGGTATGATACTTACTTCTACAAGGTGTTCAAGGTCTACACACAAATCTGGAAGTTCCAGCAAGAGAATCGGCAGAAGCTTGTGGAAGCAGGGCTGAAGAGATGGGAGATTGGTGATATTGCTTCTCGAATTGGGCAGCTTTATTTTGGACAGTATATGAGGACAAGCGATGCTAGTTATTTGGCTGAGTCTTACATATTCTATGAAGCTGTATTAACAAGGGAATATTTCAAGGAGGGTTTATTTCAAGATCTTAATCTTGCCAACAAACAACTAAGATTTCTTGCAAGGTTTTTGATGGTATGTTTGATGTTGAACCGGCGAGAAATGGTCTACCAATTGGTAAATCAGCTCAAACTGTTGGTTGATGATTGCAAGCGGACTTTCCAGGTCAACTCAATTTACTGACCTTGGTTCTTGTATTATGTTTTGGCATTCTCATGATTTCTGGGACCTGGATATATATCTGAGGACATTGTTAAGTTACCCCTGATAACTTAGTTTCTTCAATGACAATAAAAACGCAATAATATAATTACTTCATCACTTTTTATATACTTTGTTTTGTGAAAACCAAAATTTACCCATAATTTTGATGGGTTTGTAGGATTGTATCTGTTCTTGTGAATGATTATAAAATATGGGAATAAAAGCATTTCCTGTGCATTTGGATGGGAGGGGGAACTTGAAATTCTTGTTGTATGTCCATAAATTACTATTAAGGACTTTGGAAAAATGGAAGTCATCTGTTACTAGTCGTAAAGAATCCCTATAGGATTCAAGAAATGGCGATGCTTTTGTACAAGTGTACCTAAAGCTACTTATGACTTTAATCAAGGGTTTGTTTGATCAGGAGTATTTAAAATGATGATTAATGTAGGCTATGATGGGCGGAGCCAACATGATTTGCTTGGGGTTAATTGACCCCACTGGAATTTGTTTTCTTTATTATGCATATATAAAATTTATGGTCAATTATTGTTTTTTTTGGGTAATTAGGTCAATTATAGTTTGACCCACTAAAAAAATGAAAAATTTCAAATTGACCCCACTTGTTAAAAGCCAAGTTGGAAGAGAGAGAAAACTCAACCTTTCCTGATTTCTTTCTACATTTGAGGTATGTTAGTTATTGCTTAACTTTAGATTAGGATGTCCTTAGCTTTATATTTAGATTTAGTAATAATCAATTGTTTGAGAATCAAATAGAACATTAGAGATTATGGTATATATGATTTGATTTTTATTGAGTTTGTATTATTGGATGCCCATTATTAAAGTTGGATTATTTATGCACATGGTTAACAGTGCTGATAATAATGCAACTTTTAAAATATGAAACTCTTGGATAGTTGTTATAGTAAATTTATGCACCTAAAATATTATTATAAGCATAGATATGTTTTTTTATTACTTTATTTTGTTTAATGGTTATGTCTAACTGACCCCACTGGTCTTAAATATTAGCTCTGCCACTTTAGGCTATCCTCTCCCATGGGTTAAATAGATGCATTTGTATTTCAAAAGAAAATTGAATTCTTCCGTTTGAGATATCAGAATCTGTACGATCTCATCATGATGAAGGAAGTTATTTTAATGTGTTTAGCAATGTTTATGAACTACACTAATTACATTGTAGCACGGAAGCAGCATCATTGCATGCAATCTTCATATGATCAATCCGAGGATACTAAAATAGCTCATTTGCGTGGGAGATAAATATGCACTCCTTCATCTAATGACCGGCATCATCGGCTCTAGAAATATTGTTGTATTATGATAGCGGATGAATTCAATGACCTTTTTTTTATTCTACTTCCAGGAAACTGACTTTAAAGAGTGGAAGCTGGTGGTTCAGGAAATAGTTAAGTTTCTGAAAGTTGACACAGCTTTTATGAATATCAGGCCTTTGAGATATAGTCTTGTACTGGACCTTCATCCAGATTTTCTACCACAAGTTGCTGCTGCTAAGAGAAACCTAAGATTAAGAGATGCTATGTTGACTAGCTATTATCCTAGTGAGGTTGGTATTGTTTTCTCTTTTCTTAGTCATAATTGCAGTTAACTGATTGGTTAATCTGCCCTTACTGCTTTCAAGTTGTGACCGCTCCATTTTTCTATGTTATTATTTTTCTCAGGTCAAATTTTCAGAGCTTACACTAGACACTTTTAGAATTCTTCAATGTCTAGAATGGGAACCTAGTGGTTCATTTTATCAGCCAAGTGGAGCTCATTTGAGTGGGCTGAGTGCTAGCAGTGTTCAAAATGGAGCATCAGGGCCTAGTCGCATTAACTACTCACAGGATATTGCTGATCCTACATTGCCACCAAACCCTCGTAAAGCTGTTTTGTATCGCCCAACAATCACACAATATATAGCAGTGAGTATCAACTAGTCCAATTTTCTTTTTAGCTATACACTTTTCTATACTAAGCAAATCAGAGTAAAAAATGAGAAAAGCCCAGAATGAAGTACTGTTCATTCTTCTTTTTCTTGTTGAGTTAAAAAGAAAAGAAAATGAAGCATGTTATTTCCTCAGTGTTACATAGGACAAATACCAACGGAAATCTTTTTTTTTGTGTGTGAATGAATAAAAAAAAATTGAAGCATGCAGCTAATGCAGTGTGCGGCTCAAACATGAGACATCCACAGGTCTCTGGTTTTGTCATTCTGTGTTGCTGAACTGAACTAGTAAAAAACAATGGCATGGATCGCTTTTTTTTTTTTTTGGCACAAATTACATATGGTATCTCTTGTTTTTGTATAAATTACATGTCATCTACTAAAAGGCTGTTTTGCCATTTTCTTTAAAAATATGCATTGATTATTTTAGCCGGAGGCAAGACTGACCAACCAGATTCAGCTCTTTAGATATGGGTTCTCTCACTCTCCTATTCTTCTTCTTTTGTTTTTTCTTAATTCTTCTTTCTTTCTTTCTTCTCTTTCATCCTGCCAGAGAACCCTGATCTGGGTCCTCCCCTCTCATTGTCTTCTCCTTCTTCTGCATTTCCGTTTGGCTAACTTGGTCTGGGTTTTTCCTCTCTCCTTTTCTTCTTGTCCTTTGTTAACCTAGATTGGCCTACACTTGGTTGAAAAGAAACTTGGCTCAGACGAGAAAGCTTGGATGTATTGATCATAAATGATAGGATCAATTTTCCACAACTCTTCTGTGAATATCCAAGTACTTTCTGTTGGAGGGTTGCCAACCACTTGACAGGCATCAAAGATAGAGATTGCCTGGTTGAGAACGAGCCTCTTTTATATCAAGCACATCTTCAATAACTTCTTTTGATTTCTTTGGCAATTGATTAACCTATTCTTTGTGGTTGCTTTATCTTTCTCTCCATCAAGTCCATGGAAATCAATGTCAGGACCTTAGTCCTAACTAATGTTTACTTTGAAGATAGAATTGGAATTGAGAGAGAAATAGGAATAATTGAGGGAGAAACAGACAAAATAATAGGGAGAACAAACAAAAATGGGGGAGAATACTGACAACAATGTAGGGACAGATTTGAGAGTAAGAGAGAAACTAAGTTTTGATATTCCAATAATTCTGATGTGATTCCTGGAACTATGCATAACCTTATATATAAAGCTATCTGGCAATTACATAGTAGCAGTTACTGCTACACCACTACTCTCCCATTACTCCATAACTGTAAATTAATTATAAATAATACCCAATTACTCATAAAACATAACTATAAATAACAACTAAATAAATATTTAACAACATAACTGACTATTTCACTTGGGGTCGTGACAATCAAATAATTAGAACATTAAAAATAGGGCTGATCTGAAGATTATATGGAAGCTCTACCATAGAAGCATTGGAACTATTCTTGTCAAAATCTTGCACGGTCTAGATTTTCTAGGCTTGAGCATATGGTAAGTGTCATGACTTAGGCTAGTTATATTTTATTTTTATATTTTTCAAATTGTATTAGTTTGCAGAAGAGTTAGTTATTGCCTTATTTACAGATTATTGACAGTTGTGGAGTAGTTTTAGGAGCAGTTACCTCTAGTGGAGGCGTGGAAATTGCCCTGTAAAAGGTGTGGTTAACTTATATATAAAGCCATACACCTCTTAGCCGATTTTATGCTTTTGGATGAATTAAAAGGTATTCCTTCTCTCTGCAATTCTCCCTTACTCTCTCTCTAATCTGTCTATTTCTCCCTACTCCCTGTCTAAATTTTCCTCTCTTTCTCAATTCTCTCTCTTAATCAGTCTGATACTTTCTCTTTTTTTCTCTCTAATTCTTCCTCTCTTTCAATTCTCTCATTGAAGAACTTACTCTCAGGTTGGGATTCCTAACAAATTGGTATTAGATCAGTTTGGTTCTTGGCTGGATCTAGGTGTTTTCACTCAAGACCTGAAGGCGAGTAGGACTAGCCGATTTTTGGAGCCAATTTAGGGTAGTTACTGGAATTTGGAGACAGTTACATTAGCTGTTCAGGGTGAAGATTAGAAGAAATTGACTAAGGAAATGGTAGAGGGGACCCGCATGAAGCATTGGAAGCGAGGTTGGACACTATAGACTTGGGTTTGTGGTAGACCCCGGAAGAATTGAGCCGTTGTTGAGAGGAGAACACTGCCACCAGAGAAGCTGTGTAGTCGCTAGAGAGGGAAGTGGCTATCATCAGCCAGAGGTTGAATGGGCTCCTGAAAATGTTTTTCAAGATGCCTCAGGCCAGCTGTCGGAAGATTTCCCTCCAAGAACCGTATCAGAATCGATCTTGACAAGAGGAGGCACTTCAGAGCCAACCTTGGCAAGAGCGGGCATTCCTCGTCATGCTTCCACGTCACAGGAAGATGAGGAACATCCAGAAATAAACCAGGTAGTCCAGATAAGGGGATTTCACCCAAATCACCCCACACATGTCTACCTAGGTTGGAAATTCCCATGTTTGAAGATGCTAAACCTAGGTGGTGGATTAGGAGGTGTGAGAGGTTATTCCAATATTATAGTGTGGCTGAAAGTCAGAGGATAAACCTTGTACCAGCCTACTTCAATGACATGGCTGATGCCTAGTTTCAAGGGTGGAACAAAGTGAGGGTTGAGACAAATTGGATAGAGTTTGTGGAAGACTTTTGTGTAAGGTTTGGTGAGAAATCTATGACAGATATAATCGAGGAGTTCAACAATAAGTTGAAGCAAGAAAGGTTAGTGATAGAATACCAAGTCCATTTCAAAGAGTTGAGGCCTCTAATGATGAATGCACATCTTGCCTTGACTGAAGATTATTTTGTTTCCAACTTCATCAGTGGATTAAATGATGAATTGAGGTCGATTGTTAAAATGATGCAGCCTGTAACTGTCAAGCAGGCTGCCAAGAAAGCAAGATCACAAGAAATGACTTTGGAAGCAATCTTTAAAAGGCACCAGATCCTAGCAGATAGTCAACCCCCGACAGGGCAGCAATTGGAAGGAAATTTGGGGACTGCAACATCAAGGTGGAATCCTAGGGTTAATACTTCAGTCAAATCCCTTCCCATGGATCAGAGGAGACAGCTAGGGTTTTGCTACAGGTGTGGTGAGAAATTCAGTCCAGGCCACCAGTGTAAGAGGCAATTACTGTATATCGAAGGATTGGATGAAGGAGAAGAAGGGAAAGATGTTGCAGGGATTGGATGAAGAAATGGGGCCAAATGCTGAGATTTCTTAAGGACAAAATCTTTAAGGGGAGGGAATGTCACGACTTAGGCTAGTTATATTTTATTTTTATTTTTTGCAAATTGTATTAATCTACAGAAGAGTTAGTTATTGCCTTATTTATAGAATATTGATAGTTGTGGAGTAGTTTTAGGAACAGTTACCTCTATTGGAGGCATGGAAACTGCCCTGTAAAAGGTGTGGTTAGCTTATGTATAAAGCTATACACCTCTTGGCCCATTTTATGCTTTTGGATGAATTAAAAAGTGTTCTCTCTCTGCAATTCGCTCTTACTCTCTCTTGGATCTCTTTATTTCACCCTACTCCCTGTCTAAATTCTCCTCTCTCCAATTCTCCCTCTTAATCGGTCTAATTCATTCTCTTTTTTCTTTCTAATTCTTCCTCTCTTTCAAATCTATCATCGAAGAACTTATAGTTAGGCTTGGGTTCTTGATAGTAAGTTCCTTTGGGAAACCTCTCTTTTCTAAGATGCACCAAAACTTGGTCACCTTCAAAGAATTCTTTGAACGTCCTATGTTGATCAATATTTTCCTTGTAAAGTTCATTGCTAGCTATAATGGTAGGATGTACCTCTTCATGGATGATGGATCCTCCAAATATGATCACCAAAAGCTTCTACATCTTCACTTACTTGAGTTAATTGTGGTAATGACACATGATCCAACACGTTGAGGCTCGTGATGATAAATAGTTTCAAAGGGGGTCTTCTTACTGGTGTGGCTTGCTGAAGCAAATTCAACATGGGGAAGGATTGTATCCCAAACCTTCAAATGTCATCAACAAGGCTTCCTGAAATTGAGTTCCTGCACAAAGAACAGCAAAAATGTCCCATAAATTTCCTGTCTCTGTTCGATGGTATAGTAGTAGGAATCCCAAGTAAACGCACTATTTCTTTGAAAAAAAATTCAGCCACATGTGATGCATCAATAGTTCTTGAACAAAGAATGAAGTGAGTCATTTTGGAAAATTGATCAACCGCCACAAGGATAGAATCATGCCCTCTTAACAGTTTTAGCAATCTAAGAACAAAATACTAGGACAAGGGGAAGTAGCAAGTGGTAAGGGTGTATACAAACCAGTATTTTGGGTTGGCCTTTCGCAAGTTGGGAAAGTCTACACTGCTTTTGCAATCTCTTAACATTGCAGTTCATCTTAGGCCAATAGCAACATTTACTCACCATTGCCAAAGTTTTTATCTCGCCCAATATGTCCTCCCAAACCACCTCCATGAAGTTCTCGAATGATTTACTCATGCAAAAAAGCCTTCTGAAATACATAATTGGTCACCTCAAAATAAGTAACCATCATGCACAATAAAAGGATTAGGTGACTCCATATATTGTGCAAATTTCTCTTCATTTGGTTGGAATAAGGATCTTCTTGGTATTGATTTTTTAGCTCCTCAAGGCCAATGACTTGAGCATGTAAGGTAGCCAACAAGCAATCTCATTTGCTAAGTGCATCGGCCACTCTATTAGACTCCCTAGACTTATGCTTCAAAGTGAAGAGAATTGTTGTAGAAAAACTCCACCTTGCATGTTTAGATTGGGTTTCTTTTGGGAATTCAAATACCAAAGCAACTCATCATCTAAATATGCAACAAAATCTTGATATAACTAATAATGTTGTCAATATTCAAAGGCATGAACCAAAGCATAGAGCTCTAGGGCATAGGTCAAATATTGAAGCTTAGCATCAGACAACTTCTCACTGAAAAAAGAAACAGGTCTTCCCTCTTGGCTAAGGACAACTCCTATCCCCACATGTGATGCATCACCCTCCACCACAAAGAGCTTTTCAAAATCCGTTAGCATTAGAATATGTGGTTGAGTCATGGCTGTCTCGATATGTTTGAAAGCTTCTTCTGCCTTCTTAGTCCATGCAAATGTCTCCACTTTCAAGTATTTTGTGGTAGGCCTCATGATAGCACTGAAGTTGCAAATGCCTTTTGTAAAAAGAAGCCAAACCATGAAAACTACAAACATCTCCAAGGGAAGGTGTAAGGCACTTAGTTATGTCTTCAACTTTGTTGAGACAGCTTCAGACCTTAGCTGAAATAATAAAACCCAAGAACACACGGTCACACAAAAAGGAGCACTTTTTTAAGTTTAACATAAAGCTTCTCAGGTAAAAGAACCTCCTTGAATTTTCTAACATGGTGTAGATGCTTGTCATGACTCCAAGAATATAATAGTAAATATAATAGTAATTGTAGTTTAATTGCAGTTATTATTTGCAGTTAGGAGCAGTGTAGTTATTTTCCTTACAGTTATTTCTTACGGTTGTGAATTAAAAGATATTCCTTTTCTTTGCAATTCTCCCTTACTTTCCCTTGGATTCTCTCTTTTTCTCCCTACTTTCTGTCTAATTTTCGTTCATCTCTCTTGGTTTTCCTCTCTTATTCACTCCGATTCCCCCTCATTTCTCTCTATTTTTCCTACTCTTTCAATTCTATTATCAAGAAAATCAGAAGTTAGGACTAGGGTCCTGACAATGCTTATTCTCATTGCAGTTATAAATTAATATATCATCAAAATAAAAGTCCTAGGAAAGGTCTTAATACCTCTATCATCATAGGCATGAAAGTGCTTGGGGTATTGGAAAGGACAGAAGTCATTAAAAGTTATTCAGATAAGCTGTTTGGAGTTTTAAAAGTTGTTTTCCATTCTTCCCCACACCTGAGCTAAATTTGATGATAACTGCTTCTCAAGTCAATCTTAGAGAACACCAGTGACCTGACAAGTTGGTCCAACATTTCTTCTACCCTTGGAATTGGGAATTTGTACTTAATTGTGATTTATTGATTGCTCAGCTATCCATGCACATCCTACATGATCCATCCTTCTTTGGAGCAAGTAGTGTAGGCACTTAGCCCCCACGGGCATAACCTGGCAGTTGGGACCGTACACGCGCGTTGGTCCCAAGTAGTGTAGGCACAACACAAGGACTTCTACTCTCTCACATAAATCATCTAGTAATTAGGGCTTCCACTTGGCAATGCTTTTCAGCCCAATGCTGTGGTGACATGCTATATCTGGCTTGATTAGGTAAGGCAGCCCCTGGAATTAGATCTATTTGCATGCTAAATGTCTCTCATTGTTGGTAGCCCTTTGGGCAAGTCTGCGCTCACAATATCTACAAACTCATCAAGCAATGTCTTAGTTTGTGGTGGATGTGAAACTTCTACACTCTCATTTTGTACAATTCTATCAACTAACATATCAAGAACTCCTAATTCCTTAAGTCATCTTTTCAAAGTAGTTAGGCTTGAGAAAATAACTAGTCTTGTCCTTTTAGTAGCTTTCATAGGTTCATTCTTCATAGGCTAAAATGTATATTATCGTGCATAAGTGTAAGTGTTTTGACTTGGTGTGATGTTCCATATCACAATCAAACAAACAGGGAGGACGACCCAATAAAATATGTCAAGCATCTACAGGTAAAATATCACAACACATTTCATCCTTATAGAAATCACCACCCATGTTAAATGGAACCTAATGTCTCAACGTGACATGAATCTCTGATCCTTCCATTTCCATGAGATTTTGTAAGGTTGGGAATGTTTGTCCCTGCCAAGTTTTAACTTTTCCACCGCTTCCTTCGATGCAATATTCTCCATACTACCATTGTTAATAACATCACAAACCTTTCCCCACTGGTTACCTTGGTATGACATATGCTATATCTTCTCCAATCTTCTTGTTCTGTCATCTCAGGAGTAGATAAAACCCGCTGTACAACAAGACTTTTGCCTTCTTCAATCTATTCATCATAAAAAGGTTATTCAATGTCTTCTTCATGCTCAGCTCCAGCTTCTAGTAAATTACTTAATGTTGAGGACAAGAATAAGAGGCATGGCCCAACTCATGACAATTGAAACATCTAAGGGCAGATTGTGTAGAGTTATTGCCAGCATCCTTTGAAGCTCCAAAATGCATGAACTCCTTCCCCTTTTGCTGCAACTTGAGCCCCCAACAAGTCTAGAAGCTGTCCTTCCAAGACTACTGCTTGTTTGGTTCTTTCTTGAAGCTGTTTGGGCACTTACCAGCCTTGAACAGCAGCTGGAGCCTTGGGGCTTGACACAAAAGTGTCTCAAATCATTAAGGGATGTCTAGCATCATACTGCCATCTTTTTAGCAATTAAAGCATATTGTCAACATCTTCAAGGTTAAACAGGCATACAACTCCCATCTCATCTCTTATAGATTGGTTTAAACTGGCCAAATATTGTGAGGTCATCTGTTCATTAGTTTCACTTAACCCAACATGTATGGATAGATTATTAATGTCAATTTTGTACTCCACAGTCATCCCCTTTTGCTTCAAGGAATTAAATATCTCATACCACTCCATAGCATAATTAGCTAGCAAAAATTGCTTGTGTGTCTTAGCCTTCACATGTTCCTGAGTCTGAATTTTTGGCTTCCCTTTGGTAAGCACACTGCTCTAAAACTCTTTTCCACCATTCAAGGGTAGTGCCTTTCAGTTTCAGCTTCACAAAAAAGCAACCTTCATGTCTTTGGCCATAGGCTTCCACTTAAAGAGTAATTTTCTAAGCTTGCTTCCCAGTCCAAATAGTCCCAACATGAATCTTACAATAAAAATCAAGAACTTCTACTTAGATTCCACAACCTGACAAATCAAGTGCGTGCACGAACCACTCTTCCAATCTACCTTGTGCCATGAAATCTGCAGTTCAAACATCATGAAAGGGCTTCGTCTTTTCCATCATCAAGTTGGTTGTCAAGACCACCTTTTGGCATGTTATAAGGGTTGTGTTTTGCCAAAAAAAGGGTTGTGGTCACCTTCTGGAATCTCCATACTGGTTCCCACATGTTCCTGCCATTGGAAAGCATGCACAGCTCACAACATATCTTACACACCACATTGCAACCAATTATGTGTCTGGGACTTGATTGCCTCTTCCATGTCCTCTACTGCATCGAGCCATGGCTCTCAAGTGAAAACCATAACACAACTATATGATTGTTTGACTATGTGAGGAAGAATCTGCGAGAACAAGTGCAGAAATTAGGCTAAAACAGCTTAAGATCAAATTCAGAGCAAAGATATGAAAATTAGGGTTTAAGAAAACCTCAACAGTTGGAGTAAAATGGCGACTTACAGGGTGTCTTAAAAAGCTATTTATACTAGGGTTGAAGCTATAATGAACTCCTAGTTGTTGATTACAAAGGAATCCTTCTAATCTTGGCCATCCATCTTTATTAAAGTTCATGCTAGTCACATGACTACTCATTAAAGCTAACAATATAAAATACTTTCTGAAATCTAATAACTTAAAATACTAACCATAACTAAGCACAGTGTTCTAAAACGTGCTAGGCACTAGTCAGGCGCCAGACTGGGGCCTAGCTCCTAGGACGCCTAGGCGGACTGCTGTTTTTTTATTTTTTATTTTAAAGTTTTTGATGTAATTACATGTTATTTTTAGATAAATCAAAGTTAAAAGACAAATGAAACTTATATATATATATATATATAAACAATAAACAATATATTTATATTTATATATATATATATATATATAAATGGTGTCTAGGCGTTGTTTTGTGCTTTGGTCGCCTGGGCACCGCCTGGGTCGCCTAGACTTGATTAATCGGGCCCGGCGCCTAGGATGCCGACTTGCATATATTCGCGGCGGCAAGAGTCCGCCTAACGCCTAGGCGGCCGCCTAGGCCGCGTTTTAGAACACTGACTAAGCAAATCAAATAAACTAAAACACTAATAATATAGAATATGCTGTTGTATCACATGAAATGATGACTCCATGCATAAAAAGCTCTAAGTAAGCTTATAAAAGCCATTTACTTTAAATAAATAAAATAAGCATTTAAGAAATATGATTTTATCCATCCTTTGTGCACTTGTAAATACGAATTAGATGAATGCAACACTTAAGCACATGCTTGCACTCAATTCCCCTATCTATGTTTATCTAACATATTCTTGTTGGGGCTTGAGCTAGTTTGATATCATTTCAGTGAATCCTCCAAAAATATTTCTTATGAATCTAGCTTGAGATAATAAATACCAATTTACAACTTGTTATTACCTTTAAGAAAATATTTGTAAAATTGTATGGGGGATTCTTTTTTGTTGGTTTGGTTTTAATAAGAACAATTATGCATCATGAGGAGAGTGGATGAAAAAGAAGAAGACTATAGCAAAAGGGGCAGAGGAAGACCAAAGAAAACTTGGTGGGAAGCTCTTAGGCATAATGCAGGATATAGTGGCCGTACAGAAAGAGATGATCATGAATAGAGATGATTGGCAAGCTAGAATCTATGTAGTCAATCTCACCTAGTAAGATTAAGGCTTGGCCCCCTTCTCAACCAATTTTATACATGTGGGCATTCCCGTTCTCTACCATTTTTATTAGTATAACTTAGATTTCTTTGTTTATATTAGTCTCCTTGACCATGGAGAGTGTGTTCTTTCCTAAATCCATGATAAAAGATGTCCTTGAAGAATTTGGAGAAATTATTTATTTTGCAAATTTTCTATCCCAAAGTGTTATTGACATTAGGCACAAATTGTGTTTTATTTGTCAGGTTCTTGCTACAATGTGCGAGGAACTCCCTCCTGATGGTGTTCTCTTAATATATTTGTCAGCTTCACGTAACAAAAATTTTCATCTCAGCTTATCTCTTGGACATGTTATTTTTCATTGAATTTGAGATCACTGAAACTGCTTCAGATGACTATGTTTATGTATTAAAATTGCTTCAGGTAGCACTAGCAGCATATCTGGTAGCCCCAACCATTCTCCTGGGCAAGTCAAAGGGGATAGCTTCAGCTATTGTCCTGGTGGCTTACATATTGGTACTCGTGGAAATGGAGGTATTCTACATGCATCCAGTTCTAGCCCTAATAACATAGGAGCAACTCACCATTTGAGCTCCTAGTATTTGTCTAGTCTTCAGCATGCACATTTCCTATTCCTCCTGTTATTTATGCTTGTTCCTGGGCATGACATTAAGAACTCATGTTTTAGTAAATCTGGCAATAGCATTTTGCATGTGACCATGCCTTTAGCTTTGAGGCATGGATGACCTAATTTGGACAACCTAATTAGGTCATACAGTATGAGCTTCCTTATGGTGTCTTATTTCAGCTCCCCAACTTGCTGGCCTCGGCAAATTGCCCATGTCTCTGTTCGCTAGTGACGTCTAGTTCATTCTTGTAAGTGTAAAATTATATATGGAAATGACATCTTAGGAAGATATAGTTCATTTGAATAATTTATTATTAGTCATATCCGCACTGTGTTGTGCCCTAATTTTTTGAAAATTGCCAAGTTGACACATACATGTGTCTTTGTTTCGGCTCCATATCCCTGGTCTAGAGTTAATCTTGGTGGCCCCATGGTGGTCAATGCTAATCTTGCACTTCGATTATGAAGATGCCTCAAAACATTTTCCCAAGATTGTGCTGAAGTCTGAATCTGTAATGATAAACCAGTTATTAATATTTTTGTACTTTTAGAGATTCTGTGTAGCAAGGTATTTCTTTTAAAATAGGTTAGTCACGTTGGTTCTTGGTAGTGCTTTCTGTATCTTGTCCAATTTACTAAAAATAGGTGCTTGGTCAATAAACATGAGAACGTGGATTGTGCCTGCTTTTTCTATTCTGATTATTGGATTTCTTTGTGAAAAAAATGCACTAAAGTCTCCTCAGGTTGACTACAGTTGTAATTATTTTCTTGTGACACGGAAGAGTTTCTTGATTCTGTTTTCATCTCTCTAGGCATCACCAACTTCATTGATGCTTAAGTCTCTTGCTGCATGACCACCAGTCAAGGCATTTCTTCTAGGCTTATTCCCTTAGCTTGAATTAATTCGGGCAATTACATGAAAGAAATACTTTAAAAAAAAAAGAAAAAAAGAAAAGGTCTTACCTCGAGATGCTATGTTAGTGAAGGCTGCTGTTACTTGGATGCTGGCATTTCAAGAGGCTCTTTAACCATGGCTATATGCACCCAAAGTCAGAAAACTAAAGAGTTATCAAAATTCATTTGCATTGTTTGCTTTCCAGAAAGTGTCCTTGTTCAACCAAGTTTTTGTGGATATGTACTCAATCATGTCAGAGTTCACTTACCCATCATAGAAAATGTGGACTATTCCATGTATACTTTAAAGTTGTGGGTTAAATTGTATTTTTCTCTATTTTCCAATGTATTTGAATATTTGCAGATGATAATGGTGGTAAGGGCTCCAGCCACTGAAAGATTAAGTTGTCATAAATTTAATTATAAAGATCAAGAAGTTGAGAAATGGAGAACCCCAATCTAAAATCATGATTCTTTCTGATCTAGGAAAAACACTGGGAATTCATTTTGAATGTCGTTCCTAAATTATAATGTACCTAATTGGTTTTTCTAAAAAAAAAAAAGGCCTCTTGAGGGCATTCTGTGATTTTGGATTAAGAAATGACAAGAAAAGACCAGAGTAGTTCCTCACTTTCACATGTAAGTCCTTTAAAGATTTCTGATGAGAAATGGAAAGGAGATGGAGGATTAGTATTTTTGGTCAACTGTTTCTTTCATTACGTAGTTCACACTTAGAAGGTATAGATCATTACTTCATATGAATTCTTGGGTTGGCCAGTCATAGAAATTATTTTGTGTCCTTTCTTGTTTCTTCTTCTTTGCACTGCAACCTCTCTGAATCTTGACCAAGTGAGCCTTTATGACAAAATATGTCAAAATTGGTGACAAGATAACTTGATACAGTGTGGGAATATTTTACCCTGTTTGTGTGGCATATAAAGTGTATTGCTGTGACAAGATATGGTATAGAGGGGTTGGCATGGAATGTTTTTTTTTTTTTTTTTGTGTGGGGTGGGGGTGGAGGACGTAGGACTGTAATGGTGATTTAATCTCATTCTTACAGAGGACACATCATTTGGGCATGCTGACATTGTAGAGATAAATTTTCTTTTGATTGATGGACTGATTCCTTCCCTTCCACTAGTTTTCTTAGATAAATGACTGTCTTACAGAGAAGAAGTGGTTTCTTGGACTTTCAGATTTTGTTGCTTTCACATTATATGCTTCATATTTTCTGATTGCTCTTGGTTTGGCCAGGCTTTACTTAAAGATTTTTTAATGAATGAGATGTACTCTGTTTATTTGCCAATTATATTAATTGCTTTTTGTTTGATCCAGCACTGGATGCTACTTATTCTAAGGGTAAATTACACTTGGCACCCCTGAGGTTTGGCAAAAAAACACAAAACTCTCCCAAGTTATTAGAAATAATAATGACCCCTTGCTGTTAACACTTACACGTTATGTAAGCCGACTATTTAGCCCCTGGTTTTTAAACTCTCTCTCCTCTCTTTCTTACATCTCTCTCTCTCTCTATATATATATATATTTTTTTTTTTTAATTACAAAATTCCTTTTATAATTACAAAAATATATATAAACTGAAACTAAAATATAAATATAAATTAAATAAATGAGTAATAAATATATATTAGATAAAGATTTACATATATATAAACATTTAAAAATTAAAAAAATATGTCAATGGCGGCTGCCCACATCACCAGGCCCAGATGCAACCCTATTGATGAGGGTCGCAGTTGGGTCACAAACAGTGAGGATCCCTTGTGGTGGTGGTGCGAGGGCGACACCCTGTGCTGGAGCTCATATTAGAGATTGCTGTTGTTGGGGGACACAAAGCCATTGGACACAATTGAAGAGTTGAGATGCCTGAGTACAGTGAGCTGCCCCGCTGGAGTGTGAGTCCAGTGGTATCAGAAGCTGGGGAATCAGACAAAGTGAGTTGACTCTGCCCAGTAACAGTGAAAGGAAGTGGAGAAACTAGGAGCAGATGGTGATGCGATCACAATTAGCAAAGGGTTTTAAGGGGTTAGGGTTTTGAAGTTTTAGGTTGGGACAGAGAATCTGTATGAATGGAAATGAGAAGAGATCAGAGTGTAGTCAACAAAAGCAAGAAAAGACCAGTGGAGAATGGAATTGCTAACATACACGTCTGTTAAGGGAGCAAATTGGATTTACAGTGCAAATGGGGGCTTGCCTCCCTTTATACACTCAAACTTCTCTCCAATTGGGTCTTCATCTACCTCAACCCCTGCTTAATTAACAGCAATAATGGAATCCACGACAGTGGCTACCCAGGGATGATCTGCTTCTATCAATGAGGTTGGTCTTCAACGTTGGCTACAATCATGAACACTCTTCTTCCTCAGGCAATGGGCGTGGGCGGCAAAGGAGGATGGGTCTCCTCTTCAGCAATCAACCATGATGGCTGATTTTCAGCAATTGATCTGGCAAACAATCACGGTTGTTTTGTCAAAGGCAGCAGCAGAATGCTTCTTCAACTTCTAATGACGGGTCCTGCAACCCCCCTCGCTGGTGTAAGAGAGCAAGAGGGAGAGGGAGAGAGAGAGGCCTTGCAGCTGCTATGGCTGCTGGAGAATGAGAGGAGAGAGAGAGGGGGGCATGTTAAGCATTTCTAAAAATTTAACAACCGTTTTCTCACGGCAGTGGAGAAAGTGATGTGTGATCATAAAGTCAAGGGAGGTCCTTGACTTTTCTTATAAGTCAAGGGGTTTTGTGTCTTTTTGCCAAATCTCAAAGGTGCTGAGAGTAATTTACCCTTATTCTAATGTAAAATTTCCATTTTCAGGTTCAGATTGCATTTATCCTTGTGACTTCACTCCATTCACAAGAAGGCCCTTGTTTTTTGTGGTTGACAGTGACAGGAGTAAAGCATTCAAGGCAAGCAGGCTACCACTTACTCTATTTCTCCTCCTCATCTTCTCTCTCTCTTTCTCTCTCCCTCTCCCTCTCCATGTCTTCCCTCCCTCGGGCCAAGGAATAACTATTTGATAAAAAATTCTGGTTTTTATGAGAAATATAGACATATATACAGACATTTTTATGGTATGTAATATTAACAGACACCATGTTGGTGACCCAGTATTCAGAACACAACTTGTCCAAGAATAAGGTAAAAAAGGATGACTATAATATTTTACTAAAATAAACCTTATTGGTGAATTTTAGATTTATTAGAAGAGAAAAAAAAGAAGCAACTTAGTGCCTCTGTTTGTATGAGTTGATAATAAGTACCTAAACGCACATGTTATCCCTTTTTTAATATGTTATATATTTAATTCTTGAAATATTCATTAATCTCTCCTGAGTTTTGGTCAAACAAGAGATGTATGTGTTAATGTTTTGGTAATTAGTGTCCGCTCTCATGCTTTATAACTTGTGCAAAGATTCTCTCCTGTTAAAAGGCCTTAAGATAACCATTGGACTATGACTAAGTCCACTGACAAGCTTATGAAAAAATCCAAGCAAATGGATTCTCTGTTGTCTCTTTGAGACCATTCAGCCTTCCTTGGTAGCGCTCCACCCCCCCCCCCCCCCCCCCCCCCCCACACACACACACACACACCATCTGACCAGCCAATCCTGTCGCAACAATATTCTTTTACTAGCAAACTGAACTGCTGTACTTCTCTCTTCTCCCCTTTTCTCTCAATCAGGTGAACTGAATCCAAGATCTGTAGTATATTCTGTCATCAGTATTAACTAAATTTGCCTTGGGAAATAGCACCTCTTTAAGATCCATCATGTCCACACCACATGACCTGCTACACCACTAGAACATATTGCCAGTGACATCCATGGCTTTTGGTAGGTCAGGGAAACATTTAACTGGTTCCCCTAAACTCAAATCCTCTGGATCACATATATATATATTATATGCCCTCTCCTATATCAAAGAATATTGTATCCATAAGAACTACTTTACCTACCAGTGACCATTCTTTAGTTTCAGTCCGTCCTTGTTAGGGACAGCTGCCTCCCTGTCTGACAGTGCATGTACAAATAGTACTAGGTGACAAAACATAGTCATATGCAGAGGAGCAGTAGAAACAGTTTCCCAGCCATCATTCTCCTTTTAGTGGCCTGTCTCCCTGTCTCTCTAGCAACAACAATTAAAAGCCGTAATCCTATTAGGTGGAGTGGACTGCATGCATTCTAACTTTTCTACAATCTTTGTCTATGACCATATCTTTTATTAGACTATTATACCCCATATCATGTTTAAGGGTTTTTCATCAAGTTTTCTTTAATATTTCTCTACGTCTTTTGTTGCAAACTTCATTTGTTCCATCCATTCACCTCACAGGTGAGTCTATTGGCTCTCTCACATGTTCAAACTATCTTAATTTCATATCATGCATTATCTTCAATAAGTGTGATTCCAACATTATGGCATATAGTCTCATTTCTACCAAAACATTTTATAGCTGCACATCCACCATAACATTTTCATTTCAGTTATGCTCATATTTTGTACATTCTGATACTTAAATTCTTAACATTTTTGAGCCATACAACAAAGGTGCTCGTATAGTCATCTGATTTTTAGTTTGAAAGTGATTTTACTATAGTATAAAATCCTTAATGCACTTCTCTACTTTAACCATCAAGCTTTGGTTCTGAGTACATTCTCAATATTCTTTTTTCTTCTTTCTGAGTAATTGATCTGAGATATTCAAATTGATTAACCAATTACCACGTTTCCATGTGGGTATGATTATAGCATTTGATTGTGAAATTGATGTGTATGTTTGCTGTATGTGTAAATGGTGGTTTGGTGTGAGTGATGAGTTCTTAATCATGGGTGGGGAGTTTTTCTAACTGCCTCCCTCCAACCCAAACTTTAGACAGTTAAACCATAGTTCTGAACCCAGGTGCTTTTGAAGTCATAGGTAGAACTTGATTGGAGCTATTGCTGATGACTTCATTGCTCCACTGAAATATGTGGCATTGTTGGTAGTCACTTCTTGTTGAGTCATCACTGTCAGCGGAAAGTTTCAGGGAAGTGTCTGAGTTTGGTAAATGCATTTAAATATGCCTGTTTGGGGCCAAAAAAGACCAAAACTGCCTGAGTTTGGTTAGAAACTCAAAGAAGATTGCTGTGGTGGCCAATGGTAGGTGGTGATAGCTAGCTGATGTGATTTGGTTGATGGAATTGGCTTAGGGAAGTTTTGCAATGCTTTGAATTGGTAGATGGTGGTGGTGATTCGGATTTGATGAGTCTGAGAGACATGGAAAGGTGGTTTTGTGAGCACCGATATGGAGATGTGGGATGACTCAGTGGGATCAGGTGGTGATGATGGCCTTACTTGGGTTGGTCTATGAGAGGGAGGGGGATATCAGATGTTTTTAGCATATTCACCAAGGGAATTAGGCTTCTGTTGATGAACACGCAGGGAGTCATCAATATCCATTGATGAGCTTATGGGTCACTCGTGTCTCACATACTTGAGTTGTATGCTTGGATTCATTAATTAGTTATGTCCCTTAGATTGGGTTAATGCTGTCATTTTATACAGGTACTAAATTTGGGATTCGTGAAAGTTACTTTTTTTCCCCCGGTGGACTGTAGAGCCTTTGACGAGGAGGTTATAGGTGACCCATGATGGTTCAAAGGGATATATTAGGTGGCGTGTAAGGGGCTCTTGCAGATTTAGAAGAGAGGTTAATGACTGAAACTTTAGTGCTAAAGAAGTTTGAAACTGAGCACAACTCTCGATTTCTACTGGCAATCAATCTTAGAACTTGTTGCTGCTTAAAGGTCTATTTATTACCCATGGGTGGCCAGGGGAACTGAATTCAGTGGCTTCTTTATGTCATCTTAGGAAAATTCTTTTGCCTGGCTGATGATTTTAGTTGTCAAACTGCTATCTTTGGACTCTTCCATCTGCAACTTTTGGCTTCTTTATTGTCCTGCTCCTGCCTAAGCATTGGCATCACTCACAGTAATCCTTTTTCTTAGACAGATAAGAAACTTTGTATCTTATCTATTAACAGTTAATAGATTTATGAGCGGAAGAAAAAAAAAAGTAAGTTGTGCTATGAACTTTCTACCATTTGTTATGCTTGAGCTCTGATGTGAGGAAGTTGGTTACTCAGAGCAGTAAGGATGATCATATGGAACATGAATGAAGTTCAAGGTATCTGTTCAGTTTTTCTTTTTTGGTAACATGTATCAGAGAAAATGGTTTGCCTCATGTTTACAACTTTAAAGAAAACCACTGAGCTGGCAGCTTCATTTTCTATCTAAAAGATTTGGAGTCAGATTTATTATTAAACAAGTGTAGCTCATTCATTTGTTTGCTAAAATCATATTGAAGATTATCCGCTTCCTTTTTGGGCAGAGTATAAATGAAGCTGCAAAAGGAGAGCAACCGGCAATGCTCCTATCTCCAAGCTCAATCCCCAACGCTGTAGATTCTTCTTGTCTTCCAAGTGGGAGCCTATTCACCTGTTTTCTTACAACTCCTTTACAAGCCTTTTGCCTCTTGCTTGGAATTTCTGGCTCTGATCTTGAGATGGTACATGCTGTCAATACTGTTATCAATTCTTGTTTCCTAATTGCATAATTTTGTTGCTAAAGTTTAAGTATGCTTCAGGATGCATACAACAAAGCAGATGACTTGCTTTCGTCTTCATTAAATGATTGGGGGTCGTTGTTAGCAGCATCAGAACCCCTTGATCCTGTTTGGTCTCAAGTTTTAAATGATCCATTTCTGAGGAGGCTTCTATTACGGTACTTTATATGATTCTAAGGTTTTTTCTGTTTGGTAGGTTTTCACTTCTATGCCTAGTCATGATAGTGTTTTTTTTTTCTTTTTTCAAAATATTAGTAGCTTTAGAATTTGTTGTTTTAATAATCTTAATTGACAAGTTCTAGGTGGAAGTAAAATTAAATGAATCAATTAAGAAAGTATTATGCACCTCACTGTAAATGTACGGACCAGTCCGGACAGAAACTAAACGCATTCTTGAAGTTGAAGGAATTTTATCATTTTGAACTGTAAAATTATGTGGCAACAAGAAAATAAAATCTGTGTGTATTTCCAAGATTTACTGGAAACTGAAAGGAACTTGTGATTTCAGAGTGAGAAAATTTTCCTTGGGAATATTTTGAAATTTTCTATTGATTTATTTCTTGGAGCCTAGCCTAATCAATGGTAAAACTAATGCAGGATATCTCACAGAATAAAATAGTCCTTTAACCTGTTTGTTTTGTCTTCAAAACACATTTTTGATTTTGTTTACACTTTCCAAACTATTTATATTTAGAGTGAATCTGTCAAAAATTCTGGATAATTTTGTAGTGTTGGTCCTTTGATGTAACATATATTCCTTGGTTTCAACTTTGTCATTTTGGCCCAATTCTAAATCCATAATATTCTCTCAAATAGTCAAATGTTAGCTTGATAGTAAAAAACCATAGCAATCTTCTTTAAGACCATGTTCAAACCTCCATAAGGACGAGCTCGCACACACATATTTATACATGCTTATGGCACGTGCTTGTTGAATTTAGCCAGTGCACACCGAAGGGTAATGGTTGTGCGTTCTCATCAGTAGAGGGGGGCAAATGACACTTGCAATCAAGGATGACTGACATGTATTCTGATTGTAAACATATAAATTCCTTGCAAGCTTATTATAGTCCTCTGGCGCTGGCTTTGTTGAAAGTTGATTATTGACATACAAGAAAATATAAAATTAGAAATGAGGTTATTTGTAATAAGATTGGAGTGACCTCTATAGCTCTATTAAAGATAAATGCGTGGAACATGATTAAGATGATTTGGTCATGGGAGGAGATGACCAACAGAGGCTCCTATGAGGGTGGGTGAAATGGAACATGTTTTTAGCAATAGAGGTTGAAGAAGACCAAGAAAAACTTAGGGGTGACTCTTAAGCATGATATGATGGATAAGGGCCTTATGGAAGTTATGTCATATGTCCATAAATAAAAATTATTAGTGAGCTAGATTTTCATGTAGTTGACCCTACCTAATAGAATTAAGGCTTGCTATGCTGGTGGCGTTGTTCAAATCCCTAACATATGAGGAAATGTCTGATATGATCTCTAAAATTGGATGAACCAAAAAGGTTTCCGAGCTTAGATTTTATTGTTCAAATTGTGTATTTGCTTAGTTTCTAGGTAACTTTTAGGTACCCATTTCAGAGGATAGCAGTCGGGAATAATGAGAGCTAGTGAAAATGGAGTTAATTCGGGGGTCTTGGGCTGCATCCTAGTCCTAGTGGAGTGCAACCATCTTTGCCCCCATTTTACCCCCTTTTTTTTCTGAATGTGAAAAAGAAAAGAAAAGAAAGGACTCTAACTTTTGTCTGGAGGAAGGGATAAAAAGTGGGTTCAATTGTCTTCTTCAGGCCTGAAGGTGACATTTCCACAAAAGTGAGTTTGGTAGGAAGTTTTTGAGACCACATTTATGGCAGAATTTTATTGTAGACTTTTCAAGCTAGTTGAAATGTTTAATTAGGTGCCTCTTGTACCAATATCGATGGAAATTCAATGGAATAGTCCCTGGAAGAACTCTTCCGTCTTTTCTTACAATAGATTTGTTTCCTCAGCTATAACTTCTCCTGGATATATTGATGTCTGTTCACGAGGTAATTTCCTTGCAAATTTTGCAGATTCATATTTTGTCGGGCAGTACTGGAACTCTATGCTCCTACTTACCAAAAAGAAGATTTTGTTCCTGAGTGCGTACCTCACCTTCCGGAGGCTCTCCTGCCCACAGCTGAAGCATGTCAAACAGCAATTCTTCAGATAGCCCACGCCTTCGGTGTAGCTGACAGTTTCATCTTCTCGAAAGGCATAAGCCTTCCTGAAGGTAGGTGTTGCGAGGAAGAATCAATGTCATCCTCCTGAAATGAGCTTTCGGAAGCAATATGAATATAGTGGGAGCTCTTTTTTCCTTGTGTATAATTCTGCTTTTCCTTAGGTTTTTTTTGTCATGGTTTCTGGGTGTTTCCAGTTGTTAATACATGATCCTTGGAAGTTAGATTGGAAATATGTGTTTTGTCCCTTGTGCGTTTTGTTATCATTACAATAAATTTAGCATTTTTTAGCCCTCAAGCATACGTCGAGCAATTAGATGAGTAATATGTCGATATCAATTCAGTGGGTTGCGAGTTCGATTATCGCCCTACGTAAGGATGAAAGGCCCAACTTGCGATTTATCTCCCATGACATAATTGAAAGCATGAGCATCGGAAGCCGCGTAAAGACGGTCATCTCAATAAATTTAGTATTTTCCGTTTATCAAACATAGGAACATTGAAATAGAGACTAACAAAGCAAAAATATGTTTATCTGATGTTAAATATATCTTCATATTTATTAACTAAAATATGAACTAAAAAAATTGTGAGATATGAAAAGTATTTTAAATAAAAGTATTTTTTTATTATATTTGTTAAATTTATTTTATAATTCAATAAAAAGAAATAATATGATTTTTTTTAAATTATTTAGATAAATTTATTTTTTCTTCTTTTAGATATATTTATTTAGGATCTTATAGATAAGAAAAAATGACTAATATGTTTTTTTAATATATTTTAAAAAATTTAACAAGTTATTGATAAAAATTTTGAAATATTTTTCAGATTTATTTTAATTATTTTATTTTTTAATTAAAAAAATATTTAATTTTATGTTAATATAATTTATTTTATTCATTAAAATAAATGCTACCTTGATAGGCAGTAATTTATTATGATGTCACAGGTCAAGTACAAGTGTTGTATTACAAGTGATATTATCCTCAATTCAAGATTTTTCAATTTTGAGTGACTAAATAGGTTAAGAGAAGTGTCTCCATAATTTTGGGATAGTATTTTTTTTTTTTTTTTACAATAAATTTAAAAAGTTAGAGATATGATATTTTTAATTATTTCTTAATTAAGAACCATACGTGTCCCATCATAAATTCTTACATCAAAACTCTAAAAGCATTTGATCGAGTTGCATTTTCAAGTAAAGGCATTTGACAAATTCCATAACAAACCAATTAGGCTTGGATTTACCTTATATTACCATTATAAATGATTATTTGAGTTATATATATATATAGAAGAGTGAGGAGGAAGGGCATGATGAAGCCCATTTCTTGGTTTTTCTCTATAAGGGGTAAAAGGTTAGATGTTGAAGGCACATTATTGTGTTGCCTAATTCTGTTCAATTAGTTGCTAGAATTTGTTGTTTATGGGTCCAACAGCATATGAGAAAATCTAATATTTAAAATTTTTCTTAAAAACATTTACTAATTTAAAAACTGTAATCAAATTATTTTTAAACCTAAAACTCTAATATTGTGAAACTCTGTAACAAATTATTTTTTTTCGAATTTTGAAGAAATGATTAGGTATAAGAATACTATTCTTGTCAACAGGTAAGCTTCGAATTCCCTTTTTAAGGCACAACACTTTTGGTTTCCTACTCCAAGGGAAGAATTCAACTTCCACCAACCCAACACATCACAAGATGAATTCATTTTTTTCAGGATTGTCTACTAGATACCTCCCCATTAATTCTGATATATTCTCCATAAATTGTTCCTCCTGCAGTTTCCTTGCAAAAATATCATCCATATCATCTTCTTCATCAATGTGCATTGATTAAGAAGATGGACTACCAACATCACCTTCAACATCAACAGTCTCTTTTGATTCATACATAGTGTCAAAACAAAATTTCACATACCTCAATTTGCAATGAGGATCTAAAACAATAGCAACATACAAGAAGTAATTCACACTTTTGAAATTCTCCCAATACTTGGCAAATTTTTCATTCATTGCAATTGCTCGAGAAACCAATACTTTATCCCCCACCACTAGTTAACTTTTGCAATGTTCTTTGCATTGACACCAATTTTTTGAAAAAAGAATTTGATGTAATATGAAAAGATCCAGAAAATTTCAAGGTAACATCATAAAACACCTTTAGAAATTTGACAAAAGGTCCAGCAATTTCCCAATCCCTTTTTTCAGGTGTCCCCAACTTCCTTTCTTTCTCAAAGTACTTCTTATATTTAGAATCATCCATTTGCAGCTTAACAAATGCATTTTCAAAAACTTTTCCATTGCCTCTAACATCAAGTAAGTTGAATTCCACCTAGTCTCCACATCAAGATATAATAGGTGTTGAAAAATACCGAGAATGAAGAATGAGAGTTCAAAAGTCAAAAATGATGGTCTCTTATCCTATGGTTGAAATTAAGAGATTAGGACAAAGAGATAAGAAGAAGATTAGAATCAAGAGATAAAGTTAGTTGGAGATTAAAATCAAGAAATAAACCTTGGTGTACCTGCTGTTACAACAGATGTACCCTATCTTCTTATTTTTTTAAAAGCTCTTTCCTATCTTTTAGGAGATATTGTAAGATATTTCTTGTATAAATACCTCATTTGAGAGATCAATAAATCAAGTTTCAAGCTTCCCTTCATCAAGTAAGTCTCTTCCTAATCAAGTTTACTATTTCAAAGTTACTCAAATAAAGGTTTTTTTTTTTTTTTTTTTTTTGTTCATCATATTAGAGCCATAGTCGAATTCGATTTGGCCTCTCTTTCATTGCTCTTCCATCATGTCTGACATCACTACCGAGTCCACCCCCACTGTCACCTACCAAACCTCTCGGCCTCCTGCATATAATCATCCTATCCAAATCATTACCATTCGACTCAATGGTGACAATTTCTTGTAGTGGTCACTATTAATCTGAATATATATACGAGGGCAGGGAAAGGTAGGATATATTGTTAGTGTAGTATGCTTTAATGCTATATTTAGATGACATCTAGTATGCACAGAATGTGACGCTAATGATTGACGACATGACATTATGGATAATGGTCATGTCGTCTAGTTGTGATAGTATAGTTGATCCTTAGACTTGAATTAACACGGTTGTCTTGTATATTAGTGTGCGGGATTTGCTAATGGGTTGAACTATCCAATTACAAGGTGGAGAGGTTTATCTATGTGGTTTCATATTGCTGGTATATGAAGGCAGGTTTTCAGGGATATGATCTGTCACCCTTGTCGGTATTGATGAGATGAACGTCCTATGTGGTTTACTATTAGTGTGACAGAACAATCCCTAGCTAAGGTAGATTGATTATTAGAAAAAGTGTATTCCTGAGGTGTCATCTAGTCATACTAATAAGATCGGACATATGAGTTATTGAGTTTGTGAGTTTATCATTCCATAACTCTCGCTTAGTCAGGACGTTAGATGATGGAAGAATCATAGTACACAATAATCATCAACTGTAATAGATTCACTTGAAATGAGATTTCACTGTCTCTATATTGTCCTGAACCGATACTAGTTGCTTCTCAGGACTTCTCGGATCATCACCGAGATATAGAGAGATTCTTGTGATGGGTTAAAGTGTTAATCGATACCAAACGAGTTTTAGTGCTATCTGTTTACTAATGAGTAGTGAACCTAAAAAGTCACACATCATATAGTGTTACATCTAGTATCAACACTATGTACCCATTATGTCTTAGATATGTCATTAAGTATTAATGACGGCAGTGCGTTAATTATTAGCGTGCTGGAGCACTAAGAGTCGAATGCCTCGACAATCGACTGGCAGTGGATGAGAATCAACTTTCGGTGCCGCCTCAGCCTCTCTTGGTGTAGTCCACGTGGCAAGCAATTGGAGGGGTAGAGGTGGGGTGGCGATGAAACTCAAATTGAATGAGAAACAATTGAAATTGTAGAGTATTCTCTACTTAGCTTTTATTCTGTTACTTCCTCTGTTTCTTCTGCCCTTTTCTGTTTATGTCTCAAATTACATGTACATGATTGTCACATGTAAGAGACAAACAAATGTTGGTAGTATGGAATCCTCTAGCTATCACGGGAAGAGGTCCACATAGTGATATCGGGTAACACGCTAGGTGTGGATGGACTATGACCACCATAACTTGAGGTGGATTCGGTCTCGATATAGAAACAGTTTCTGTATCCAACCTAACATTGAACATCAGGTATTTATTTGTTGTATTTCATATGATGAAATAACATGTTGCTTAAATATCTAAGTTGTGTATGGTGTGTGTATTTATTGCTTCTACTGTGTATATCTAATGCACATAAAATTTTTAATTTTACCCGCACCACTATATGTGAATTCCTTCATATATCACATAAGATATTTGGAAACCCAACAAAAAGAGTTATGTTTTCTCTACTTGGGATGTTGAAATTTTGATGGTCATAACCTGGTTGATGAATTCAATAGTTGAAGATATTAGTGCTAACTATATGTGCTATTCAACCTCAAATGAGCTATGAGATAATGTCACACAGATGTACTCTGATCTAGGTAATCAATCATAAGTCTATGAGTTAAAATTGAACCTTGCAAAAATTCACCAAGGTGTTGGTACGATTACAAAATATTTTAATTCTCTTAAATGGATTTGGCAAGATCTTGATCTATTCAATGATTATGAATGGAAATTTGTGGATGATTATACTCACAACAAGAAAATGGTAGATATCAGTCATGTCTTGTTGGTCTTAATATTGAGTTTCATGAAATACATGGTCGTATCATTGGAATAAGTCCTCTTCCTTCTATTGGAGAGGTGTTTGCCAAAGTTCATCATAAAGAAAGCCGTAGACATGTGATGTTGGGAAAAAAAAGACATCTAGTTTCAACAAGTCTATGGACAGCTTGACATTGGTGACTTCTGAAGCCCTTGTTAGTTGCAAAAACACCCCAAACCAATGCAAGACTGAAGATAAGTCCCAACTAAGGTGTGATTTCTACAGAAAACCAAGGCACACTAGGGAGGCTTGTTGGAAAATACATGAAAAACCACCAAATGGAAAGAGAAGCAAAATCGATGAACAGTTTAACCATGTAACTCCTATTACAAATGAAGTTTAATCTAATCCGTTCAACAAGCAGGAGATAGACTAGCTTCTAAAGCTACTAAAATCTCATTCATTACCCAGTATTCCTAATAGTTCTCTGAAACATACAAGCAATAATCCTAATGCACTATCAATTTTTTCCAAATCTACTCCTTAGATCATTGATTTAGGAGCATCTGACCATATGACAAGTGTTTCTCATTTGTTCAGTACCTATTTCCCTTATTCGGGGGTTGAAAAAATTAGCATAGTAGATGGTAGTTACTCTCATATTGCAAGCAAAGGCCATATAAAAGTTTCTACTAATCTAACCCTTAAATCTATTCTTATGTTCTAAGCTTGCATGCAATCTTTTATTAGTTAGTAAACTATCTCAGGATTCTAATTGTCGTGTTATTTTTTACCCCTCTCATTGAATCTTTCAGGAGTAGAACTCGAGGAAGATGATTGGCAATGTTAAAGGAATGAATGGGCTTTATTACTTTGAGGAGTTTATCTTTAATAATAAAAAAGCTCAGGGCTTTAGTACTTGTTCAATCTCGGTTTATGATGAAATAATTCTATGGCATCATAGATTAGGGTATCCAAATTTTTCATATCTTAGACACTTGTTTCCTAACTTGTTTAAAGGAATGGATTATTCAAAATTTCAGTGTGAAATCTACCACTTGTCAAAGGGTCATCGTGTTACATTTCCTCAAAAAACTTATTGTGCATCAAAATCTTTCTATTTGATTTATAGTGATATTTGGGGGCAATCTAGAGTCAATACACTTTCTGGGAAAAAAAGGTTTGTAACATTTATAGATGATTATACACGTTTATGCTGGGTATATCTATTAAGTAGAAAATCTGAAGTTGAACACTTGTTCAAAGAATTCTACAACATGATTGAAAACCAATTTCAAATAAAAATTGGTATTCTTTGCACTGATAATGGAACTAAATATTTCAATGAATGTTTGAGAAATTTTTTGAAAGACAAAGGTATCATTCATCAATCCACATGTCAAGAAACGCCTCAACAAATAGAATTGTTGAATGCAAGAATAGACACCTACTTGAAGTAGCATGTGCTATTATGTTTTCTATGCATATTCCTAAATATCTATGGGGTGAGGATGTTCTAACTGCATCCTATTTGATAAATAGAATGCCAACATAGGTTTTGAAATTTGAGACTCCCTTAAATCATTTTAAAAAATCTTTTCCCGCATGTCGTTTGAAATCGAATCTTCCATTAAAAAATTTTGGTTACACATATTATGTTTACATACCTAACAATTCTCTGTCCAAATTAGATCCAAACATTGAAAAATGTGTTTTCATAGGTTATGCACCTAATAAAAAAAAGGTATAAATGTTTCAATCCTATCACTAAAAAACTTTTCATCAGTATGGATGTATCTTTCTTTGAAAATCAACCTCACTTTCCCAAGAATCATCTTCAAGGAAGGAAAAGAAAAATCAGGAAGATGTTTTTTGAAGCCCTTTACCCTTGCCTATTATGGACTCCACATTTCCTAGGTCTGATTCACCAATCCTTTCTAACAAACAAATGCAAGAAAATGTTGTTGAAAATATGGAAAATGAGGAAAACTCCAAAACACCTTTGCCAAGTAGTATCATTGTGTCAGAAACAGGGGGAGAATTACTACAACGAGATGATGATGATCCAATATATGAGCTTTAGGTTTATACTAGAAGGAAATCACACAAAGATCATACAACTCATTTAGATTCTCTAGCACAAGCTCGATCAAATCTACCGAGTAATGATCCGTCAACAATCACTCAAAGTAATTCCCTTCCTATTCTATCTTTTTCAACAGAATTATTTTTTGACCTAGATCTCCCAATTGCCATTAGGAAAGCAGTTCGTACTTGCACAAAACATCACATTCCTAAATACCCATCCTATGAAAAAATATCCAATAATCATTGGGCATATGTGTTTAGGATTTCTAACCTGTTTGTTCCAAGAATTGTTCAGAAAGTGCTAGGTGACTTGAATTGGAAGTCGACAGTTATAGAAGAAATGGCTGCTCTCAAGAAAGATGATACATGGAGTGTGGTTGATCTATTAGCAAATAAAAGGATTGTTAACTGCAAATGGGTGTTCACAATAAAGTGTAAAGCAGATAGGAGCGTGGAGTGATAAAAGGCAAGGCTTGTGGCAAAAGGGTTTACACAAACTTATGGGATTGTAATACCCTGGGAGCCCAGAGAAGAATAGTATATATCGAGAATAAGTAAGGAAGTAAACAACACCAGCTGGATATTTTTTGGGCTGAATGTTGGCAAAGAACTCCCAAGTTAAGCGTGCTTAACCTAGGGTAATCCAAGGATGGGTGACCCCTATGGGAAGTTCGCGTAAGGCCATCAGGGTAAGTTATTCTGATCCTTCCTATTGCTCGATGCGGGATGTTACAAATGGTATCAGAGCTGACCCCTGAGCCTCTAAGCGCGGTGGTGGGGCAAACCTCAATGAAGACACTAAGTCCCTAAGGGAGGTGCGTGTAGGCACCTTATGCAAATCCCACATCGTCCATGCAAGGAGGGAGATCTGGGACCAGTTGTAAGGTCACATGATGAGGACGCCATTTGCTCAAGAGGGAAAATGTAATACCTCGGGAGCCTAGAGGAGAATAGTATATATCGAGGATAAGTAAAGAATGAAACAACACCAGCTGGATACCTTTTGGGCTGAATGTTGACAAAGAACTCCCAAGTTAAGCGTGCTTGACCTGGGGTAATCCAAGAATAGGTGACCCCCCTGTAAAGTTCGCGTAAGCCCATCAGGGTAAGTTGTTCTGATCCTTCCTATCACTCAATGCGAGATGTTACAGGGATAGACTACCAAGAAACTTTCCTCTTGTTGTCAAAATAAATTCTATTAGGGTCTTTCTTTCCTTGACAGTAAATTCCAATTGGTCACTACATCAATTGGATAAAGAAAATGCATTCTTAAATGGAGATTTGGAATAGGAAGTTTATATGGATTTACCACAAAGATTTGAGAAACAGCTTGGTATCGACAAGATCTGCAAGCTAAACAAGTCTTTATACGGGCTCAAACAATCTTCAAGAGCATGGTTTGAGCGGTTTGGAAAAGCTATCAAGAGATGTGGATTCCACCAAAGCCAAGCAGACTACAGCATGTTCTACAAACATACCAAAGAAGGTAAAATTGTTATTCTAATTGTTTACATTGATGATATTATTATAACTGAAGATGATCATGTTGAGATTCTGAAATTGAAATAAAAACCTACAGCTACGTTTGAAATTAAGGACTTAGGTCCACTAAAATATTTCCTTGAAATGGAGTTTGTAATATCCAAGGAAGGGATTTTTGTTAATCAAAGAAAATATGTTCTTGATTTACTAAAAGAAACATGGATGCTTGGGTGCAAAGTATTTGATACTCCTATGAAGCCTAATATGAAACTAGAGCCGGCTATGACGGAAGAGATAATGGACCAGGAAAGGTACCAAAGATAAATAGGCAGACTAATCTTTCTTGCTCACACACAATTGAATATTGCCTTTGCAGTTGGTATGGTGAGTTGGTTTGTGGCGACCCTGCTCCTAGAATCCTCGAATTGAATTTTGACTTCTCCACAAAATTTGCAACTCCTCTTTACTAGACTTTTCAAACATAAAAAATAACATCACATATAATTCCTCAAAATCATTTCTCAAGTCAAGATAAAATTCAACACATTGAGTAATAATAACAAAATATTATTCACACAAGGATGACGACAAAACAAGCTAGACCTACTAGCGGGTCATTACATGGTTTATGCATTCTCCTAGATTAGTACATTTTGAACCTGTGTTTAGAATTCTAAAATAACTGAAAGGCATTCCCCGTAAAGGTATATTTTTCAAAAAGAGATGACACCAACAGATAAAAGCCTATATTGGTGCAAATTAGGCTAGCCCACATCTGACTATTGCACTTTTGTTGGAGGCAATCTAGTTACTTGGATGAATAAAAAGCAAAATGCGGAAGCAAGAAGCAATGCAGAAGTTGAATTCATATCAGTTGCTCATGGAATTTGCGAGGTATTATATATGGATAAAAAGACTTTTAGAAGAATTAAAAGTTTTTTTCTCCATCACCTATTAAGGTGTATTGTGACAATAAGGCAGTTATCTCAATTGCACATAACCCAATCCTACATGATTGGACAAAACATGTAGAGGTAGACAAACACTTCATCAAAGAGAAGCTAGACAACGGGCTAATCTGCATGCCTTATATACAATCTACTACTAACCAGGTTGCAGATATCCTAACCAAAGGTCTACACAAAAAATCAATTTAATAACCTGGTAAGCAAGCTTGCCATGGATGACATTTTCATGCCAGCTTGAGAGGGAGTGTTGAAGAATACCGAGAATGAAGAACGAGGATTCAAAAGTCAAAAATGATGGTCTCTTTATCCTATGGATGAAATTAAGAGATAAGAAGGAGATTAGAATAAATAGATAAGAATCAAGAGATAATGTTAGTTGGAGATTAGAATCAAGTGATAAACCCTGGTGTACCCGTTGTAACAGATGTACATTATATCTTCTTGTTTTTTCAAAAATTCTTTCCTATCTTTTAGGAGATTTTGTAGGATATTTCTTGTATAAATACCTTATTTGAGAGATCAATAAATCAAGCTTCAAGCTTCTCTTCATCAAGCAGGTCTCTTCCTAATCGAGTAAACTATTTCAAAGTTACTCGCATAAAGGTCTTTTTATGTTTGTTCTATAGGCTTTTAGATTCTATTTTCACTTTCTCCACACAATTCTAAAGGATTTTAACCTATTTGGAGATTATCTAATATATCTAACTGCATTGCTAATCTTAACAATAGACTTATTGGTGTGTTATCGCAGGTAACTAAAAATAAAACTTATATTCCTAAAAATTTATGTAGTGGTGCGAGTAAGGATTGTTCCCACAGAGAATATCTAGTCTAGTTTATGCTACATGAACAATGATGGGGGGAGGGGGTTGAGTATAATGAAAATAATTTTAAGAAAAATGACTAATGAACAATTCAAATTGAAATATTGAAATCAATCAAAAGAATAAACCTTGGTCTAAGTCAACATCCATCATCGGAATCTTACAACTGATCATCGGTGCAAGTATATATCAATTCACACTTTGAATATTCACCATTAAAACTATTTTCCTTTCTTTTCATAGTTATAATTAATTAGAAAATAGGCGATCTAATCAACCATATAACTACTAAATAACCCAAGACAAACGCTAAAGGTTTAATCTAATAGCAGTCTTAAGAATTAAAGAGATCGATGAAGCTAAATAACATAAACACAAGCGGTTGCATTTAATTTAGTTGAGCGTTCTTCCTAAGATCTAATAATTTCTACGTAGCAAATTATTAAATCTTAGTTGCTTCACAAATTAAAGGGATCAAATAATTATGGATTTGATATCTAACTTAGCAGTAGATTGCAACAAATAATAAACTAGTAGGTTTCTTAGTAATTAAACAAGACAATCATGAAGATAGGTACAAAAGAGCATCTGATACTCAAAGTATAAATTGAATAATAAAAATAAATTAGATCTCACAGTTTTATTGATTCTGAAACTTCTGTTTCTTTCTGACTAATTATAAAAAATTAGCCACACAGAGCTATGATGAAAACTCAAAGGAGAAGTTAGAGAAGAGAGGAGAGAGAGACAACTCCTAGTTTGATGATTTCTCTTCCCGTTAATTCACCCCTTAGAAGCCTACAAAATCCCCTAAAAATAAGCTAAATGTTATCCTAAAATAACAATATTCAAATATGATTAATTAAGGAAAATATTTAAAATAAAATAAAGTCTTAATATAAATGGGAAAATGATGATTTTAGCTAGAATTTTCGTGCACCAAATCTAGAAAGTTTAGAAAATAAACCGCATCAAATTTGTGTATTAGACTTGCAAGCTAAGGGACATTCCAAAACATCGACAGTATAGGTGCAACAACTTCAAGCCCAATTTCGACCTTGATGCAACGAGTATCTCTCAAAACTCAAAACATGAAAGCTGTAGATCTTTTTCTTTTCGTTCCATAGTATCTTGAATCATCTCAATCAGAGCTCATATGAGAGAGTTATGCCTGGATGACGAAACAATGTCGAAACTATCCATTAGTTTCGTTTTTCACTTAATGCCTCCATTTGCATCCTAAATCAAAATATAAGAATAATTAGTACATTTAAGTACCAAATAAGTATAAAAGACTGATATTAAGGGAGTAAAATATGACATTTTACATTCTCATCACTTATTATATTATGATAGACCATCATTAACAGCAAGATCCAAAACATGTGTTGCACATCGAACATGAAAATACTCATTATCTAAAACATTATTTTTCCATTGAATATCATCCCTCAAATAACTAATAGCTAAGTCATTAGAACTAGCATTCTTAATAGTTACAGTCAAAATATTCTCAATGCCCCACTCTAGCAAACAAACCTCAATGACTACCGATTGTCTTTCCTTTGTGATGAAGAACTTGACAAAAATTCAAGATTCGTTTATGTAACTTCCAATCTTGGGAAATCCAATGAGCAGTTAAACACATGCAATTATAGTTTTGGATTGATGACTAAGTATCGGTAGTTAAACAAACACGTTGCTTCTTTAAATTTCTCTTTAATTTCCTTTTCTCCTCAACATAAAGTTTCATTCAATCTCTCCATACAGTAATAAGTGAAGAAACAACAAATCGAGGCTCCAAATATTTACAAAAATGCTCGAAAACCCTCACCCTCAACCATAGCTAAAACGTAACTCATTAGTAATAACCATTTTATTTGGCATTTTTCTATCCTCGTTAACATCAAACTTAATAGCCTTTAAACTACTCACATTAGTACCATCCCTCTCTGTTACTTCCCTTTTAGGTTTAAAAGAAAGTTTTTTTGTCTTTTATCAATCACCCTATAAGGATATTTATCACATTTTTTCTCCAAACGGAACCACATATTACTAGTTCCATTTTTACTATGAATTGCATATATTATACCACAATAATTACAAGTTGCCCTAAGATTATTTGTATCATCATTCTTGGTAAAGTGATCCCATACGGAAGACCTTTGTTTCCCTCGTCATTTATAGTTGCTTTCTTTCTAACCAACTTTTTTTTGGAATATGAGGTTTATTACCTTTCTCTTTGTCTTTCTCCACCACATTTATTAATGGTACTTGATGATACTGGACCGATCACTGAGATCTGCCTTGAACCGAGTACCTACAGGGACGGGGCTTTATTCCCCCTGGAGGACTCCGACGCTCAAATCAGTAAGAGAAAATACCCAAAAATGGAAAGTCACTCAGTACTCAGATGCCCATACCTGTAGAAATTGACCTCTATTTATAGATGGCGTAAAGTTTACTCCAAAGAGATAAGATAACATTTGAAAGATGATGTTGGAGAGAATTTCGGTTGATCGGATCCCTCTCGTTCAAGTCAAATCCAGGACGGAGATCCAGAGGAGCTGTGGCGCTTCTTAAGATAGACACATGGTGGTTGCGTACTAGCACACACGTCCCCAGGTTGGTAGTCTCCGAGGATAATAGAGTAAATTCACCCTTAGTAAAATATCCCCTCACCAGTACTTGATCCATTATTGTTGCTTGGGGAGTTTCTTCACTTTGATTTGGTGGAGGATCCCTCTCCTCAATGAACTCTTCATCCATCTAAAAATAAAAAAAATAAAATAAAATTCAGATTAGACAAAAATATATATATATATATATAATAGAGATGGAAAAATAATCCTATCTCAACCCAAACTAGATGACAGAACAAGAGCAACTATATCATGCTCAATTGCTCATGTAGAAATTTCATTTCAATACATTTAAAAAATCAACAATCTAAACATAAAGCTCCAAACTTTCAACTTCAACAAAGAGACCAAGAGAACAGATTTTGGGATCAACAGGTTCATTCCTTAAGAAACAAAAATTTCTATAAAGTCTATGGAAAGGAAAGGCAAAATTAAGGTTTGAAATTTTTAGCCTATGCCCTACCCTAAGCTAAGATAAGCATTTGGATTTAGTATCTTCATTGAACCCTAAGCATTTTCAATTTGGAAAACCAATATCTCAATTAATTGACTTTTGTATTAATTATTTCCCACACATTGAAACAAAAATTTTAGATGACAAAATTGTTAACACTATGACAACAAACCCAAATTTATAACATCGATAACACTATAAAATGAACAAAAATTGATGACATTATAACATCGAAATCCAAATTTATATATAGTAGCTTCAAATAAGAAAGCACCCACTTGCAAAGGAGGTGTCATGAACAGTGATAAAGGATATCAGAAACAGCACCAGATAAAATTAATTATCTGATTTAGACTCATTAATTACAACCCACACAAGACAAAATCAAAACTAAAGTTAATTACCTTAAACAAAGAACAAATCGCTGCGACGTGAGAGAGAGTAGTGAGGAGACAACTTCACTTTGGCGTTCAATAGAGCATAGAGGATACTTAAAGGTTGAGATAAAGAAGATAAAATCAGTAATTGCTGGTGAGGGTGGAGAGTGGAAAGCAAAGATGAGTTCGCATTTTGCTGAATAGTTTGATAAAACACAGAGAAGAATGAATCTTGTTGCCGAAGAGAAGAGATGAAAGTGTTTAAATAGGGGTTAGGAAAATAGAATAGCTATATATCCATATACAAGGGCGAATGCAGGAATGGATATGGGGGAGGGCTGCCCTAGATCTGTCAATGTTTTCAGTCCCCCTCTCCTCCTAAATAGTCCAAATCTCACGAAAGATTTGAAAGAGGGCTAAGGTTGGCACGGGCTGTAGCCTGTGCTTCTTCCCCCCCCCCCCGATCTGCCCTTGTCCATATATATACTTACAACTTAAACAGTATAGTTTTGCATATATGTATATAGTCAGTTCGGTCAGCCGATTTGGATTGTCATAATGACTAATTGAATCGACCTATTGGTTAGTCTAGCTTTCTAATCGAACATATTTTAAATCCATGATTTTCGGTTTGGTTAGGCTTGGTCGGGCTCAGTTTGGGCGGATCAATCAGTTAGTGAACATCCTTCCTCCCCTTATAAATAAGAGACTTCTTTTCTAACAATAGTACACTCATAACTCTATAGGAACTATAACTCTATTGGCTTTCTACATTTCATCTAAAAGACAAACTTAAACATTAAAGGGTCCACGGGTGAGGCTCACTCGTGTCTCTAACTGATTTCTTCCTTATTATTCATAAACCCTGATCGAGATACTTTTTTGTAAAAAAAAAAAAAATTGTTATATTTGAGTAACAATACTTTTAATCAAACTAAGTCACATCCAAGGATTTAGACTATCAAAAGTAGGGGGGAACTAGATAATTTATATAGACCATCTTATTTAATTAGTGAGTTTTAGACCCTCAGCTAAAAGACTTAAGACTGTCTTGATCAATTGAAGAGTGAATAAGATACGCTCGATCTGTGTGCTTAGATGCTAATTAAGTAAAATATTTCAATTATATGTTAATTTAATAATTTTTCTTAAAAAAATAATATTAATTTAAAAACTAGTTTGAGAACTAGGGTTTATTTTTAATTTACTTTCTATTTTTTATTTTTTTCCCATCTACTCCTTTTGTTGACAGCAATTAGAGTTATCAAATATAGGTTATCGGAAAATCTTTTTTACTTGATACAGTCCTCTTATCTTTTTCATGAGAAATGGTATTTTAGTATATTTGTCGAAATAGTAATAATATAATTTACTTATTTATTTTATTCTTTTTAATTTACTTTCAATTTTTTTAAAAGTTTCAAAAAATAAAAACATATTAAACATCATCTTACATTTTTTTTTTCCTAAAATAACAAAAAGAATTAAAAACGAAGCACCCACCACTAACAAACAGGATAAGCTTCAATGGGATTGGTATTTGGGCTGGGCCGAGCTGAGTCAACTGTTGGGCCAAACAAATAAAGAAAATTGTTGGACTGCAACAGAATTGGGGCCATGCAGCTACAACCTATACATTTACCCAAATCAGATGCAGACAGTTTTATCACTAATATTCATGTAGAAAATGCCACATTCCCATTAAGGACTACTTTAACTTAAAAATTAATTTTTAATATAACCGTTTAATATTATATAGCATTGTGAACAAAATCAACCTCTTTGTGGTAATGCTCATTCCCCCTTTTAATTAATTAGTTTGCAGAAGACACATTTAATTAAGCTGTTAATCAACAATCTTTACCTACTTGGAAGATTATGTCATGCAAATTGAGACATCCTTAAAGCCATTTTATATTCTTAATTATGGCCACATACAAGTAGATGCATCAACTTTTGGATCAATTAAGATAATCTGAGCACTAGAAGTTGATGATGATCTAAATTACTGTTTCCACACTAAAATAAGCTAAAAACCATTAAATTTGAAGATTAGCTTCATATACAATGATTCAATTTTCACATATACTTACATTATGAAAAAATGGCATATTTATTTTAATGGAACAATGCTAGGTGACCTAAGTTTTGACTAATTAAATATGAAACAAATTAAGATCACAAGTTTTAGAATCAAATATTGTATTAGGAGGAGGGAAGGTAGGGAAAGAGAGAGTACTTAATGTGTTATTATATAGTGTCCTTCAAAGTTTTTAGCTTTAGTTACTGTTTTCCCATATTTTATGCACCACTACTCCTTGTACTACTGAGATCACAAAATGGTACTTTGCTGTTGGAAGATCTAAGCTTCCCCAAATTAAAGACTTTAATTTGAAGATGTGCTAATCACCAAATGATTGTTGGAAGATTCTTCGATCTCAAGGTTTGGTCACATCTATCATATCACTTGTCTTAAACAATTAAACCCCCCCCCCCCCCCCCCCCCCAACAAAACAAAAGTACATGCATTCACAAAAGTTGTAATCTTTATCGTGTATGATTTCATATTTTTTCATATTTCGAGTTTAATTTTCTTGAATCTTTGTAAAAGTTGAAAAGATTCTCATTTTTGTTAATTAGTTAAATTTTTATAGATATTTTAATAAAAAAAATGAGAAGTCATGGACTTTATTAACATAATTTATACTAATATTGTTCTATAATCAAGATTGTTTTTACGAAATCAAGCAAAGGTCAATTTCGAACTTGCTCTAGACAGTATCTCTTTACTGTTAGTAGTAATTTTATACCGAATAATATTACGAATCACAAAATATACACAAATATCCATCGGTTATTCCAAATTTAGTTGAAAAAGGAAAACCAACAAAAATCCAATTATATTTCCAATGACTTTTAAAAAAAAAAAAAACTTACCCTTTTCTATTTTATTTCCATCAATATTGCTATTCATTGCTAAAAGAACAAAAAATTTATTTATAAAATCCTTAATCTTGCTAAGCTTAGAGAATACAAGCTTGACCCCTCATTCTTTTAAGTTGTCAACACAAATTAAGAAGCATTCAAGGAGGGCAATTGAAGAGGTCGGTAGTTAGACCAAGAAAATATTAGAATAATTAAAGGGCCGGTCTGACCTAATAATTTATTATTTATATTAAAATGGTTGTTGTTCTAATTATAACACATATATATAGGCCCCGACTGCCAGCTTGTCTGTTTCGGATTAATTTGTTTGAATCCTTCAAACTAAGAATTAGGACAAAAAAGAAAGTTAATATTTAATTAATTAGGTCTTATCTCTTTGCATTGAACATGCAGTTGGCAAGAGAAGAGATTAAATATATTTAATTTAATCAAACATGGTGGGTGGGGGACCTAGCTCGGATTTGAGCATGGATTAGACAACGTTAATTACAAAGCTTGTGTCCGTGGACGCAGTGGCAAGTGTGATTGGTGGATGGCGACGTCGACGCTGTCTCCTTGAGATAATCAAAGATCGATGGGATTAAAAGGTTGGTAATTAGCATTTAATTAAGATGGAAGGCGACAAAAGATGGGCGACTATAGATTAGGCTCTATCCAATTGAATTGAGCACTAGCTTGGGAGAATGAAAAAGAAAAGAAAAGATGCATGCCAATTACTTTTAATTCTTAATCAGTGGTCCACCACCACCACCCCACTATATATAACCAATTTGGATTATTATTATTATTTATATTGCAAGTGTGTTAAAGACGACAAAATAAAAACTAATTAATGCCTTGTGGACTTTGGTGCTCGAGGTACGTACGTATTAGTGCTTGCTATCAAAGGATTTTAGTGTTTAGTGTTGTTATTAGTGTGTTCTATGGTCACCATCTTTGGAGTAAACGAACCCCATCACGCCGACAATGGAGGTCCTCTTTGGACAATCATCGCCATATATATACCATTATCCATGCTTCCCAAATTAATGCACCATACACACAACCCCCACATGCCATGCATGTCATTCTATAGATCGCGTTTTATGCACAACAAAATTAAGGGTTTAATGCATGGAAGACTTGCAGTACTGGTTAAGCTTCCAAGTACCAAGAGTTCTCCCTATATATGATGCTAGCTGCTCACCTTTTTCCTTAGTCTTTTGTCTTGGAAGAGATAGATTGTCTTCTGAAGCTCCCAGGACCTATCTTTACCCTTCATCTCTTTCTCTCAAATTTTCTCTATAATAGAATGGAATAAGCAAAAAAAAAAAAAAAAAAACCTTGTTCCAAGCCCTTTTATATTGCCCCAGCAATTACCCAATTTGCCCCTGGTTGATGCCTTATCAATCCCTTTTCATGAGGGCATGTTGGTCTACTAAGATTTGGAAACAATAGTGCAGATTTATTCCTATATAAGTTCTAGTTAATTCTATATACAATGGTCCCCTCCATCTTACATGCTAATTCCCTCATTTTCCTCTTATTTCATTCTCCAAATCTATCCACAATTTCTAGAGACACCAATGGGAATATTCCTTGTCATTAGCTCGGTTTAACACCTCAATTAATTAGACATTGGTTATAAAAAAAATATTAATAATTAGACATTTGAATTCCTCTTGTCCTAACTCCAAGTAGTCACATAATTCCCATCAATTAGTCTAATCGTGGAGAGCCTTAATTGACCACTTTTTACCCTTAGAAATGTCCCATTATTAAGTGGTTATTAATGTTTGAATATATGATATATTTTCAAATCTCTAAGCCCATGCTCCAAGACCCAGCAGTAACTCAAACTAGTCAAAAAAACCCGTCACTTAAGCAAGCCTCTATTTAAGCATTCGAAGCCCTAGTTTGGTCATCTGAACCCTCAATTTGGATGTCCAAATTTGTCCAATAAGCAAAATGAGTTGCAGTCTTTCATGCTTCGATAATTATTCCATACTCGTTTCTCCATACCTTTGATCATTCTCATACTTATCTTAAGCCATGAATTACCTTAAGCTTTCCTTGCTTAAAACCTAATCCTTACCTTTGACCACTCTCATGCCTATCTCAAGCCATGAATTCCCTTAAGCTAGCTTTCCTTGTTTAAACCTCTACGCATCCACTTGTCTAGTCAATCCCTTGCCTGATGGTCCAAAATCGCTCTCAAATAGTCTTGACTACCTAATTTCTTCCAAAAATTCTAACTAATTCATTTAATTAATTAGAGGGCAGAGTGGAATTTTCAAAAATATAAGGGTAGTTTGTGTAAATTCACCTAACCTTAGCAAAAATCGTGTGATTATCCCTATCTATATAGATAAGCCAAAGATCCTATCAAATGTCTTGGGGAATAAGGATTCTCAAACCTATAAATGCTCTTGTTTTAGAAAATCATCTAACTTTAGTTCTCTTCACAGTTGTATTGATTATTACATCCTTTTTCTTTTTTTTCTTACGACTATTTCTAGCTTCTCTTTCACAATTATCTTTAGCTCTCACATATCATCTTTTTGGGTGCCTTCCAACCCTTAGAGGCTCACATCTTCACATGTTTATTGATCTAAATACCAAAAGACTTTCACTCTCTCCAAGCAACCCTATAACAAGTTTGTTTTGTTGGATACACATGCTTGGTTTAGTAATTCTATGGTAACGAAAACCTAGTTATTGAGTCGATCTCACTGATTGTTCAAGTAATATAAATTTTACTAGTGATTTTTTATCGATTATTGGTTTTTTTTTTTGCATCATCATTAATACACTTTATAATTTTTAGCTTTTCAAGGTCAATTAAGTTTCATTCCATTTAAACTTTTGAATTGATAGATTACAAAGTTACTATGGTCTTTTTTAAGTTAAAAATAATAATTTCTAATTTTTCGTCTTCAAATTCATACTTTATCATAATTTTTTTTTTTCAAAACAATTTAAAAAGATCGCTCATATTTTCTTATGCATACAAAACAATTATATAGTGAATAATTACTGGAAGTTTTTCAACTATTAATGTAAAATATTACACAAAATATTAAAATTTTGTGCCCAAATCTCAACACACTAACTTGGCCGGATTAAGATAATAATAAATGTCAAAAATTATATCTTCTTTAATGATGAAAATTTTAATTGATTAAAAACACACTTAACTCGTCTAAATTAATTAAGTGATTAGTAGAACAATTAAGAAATATAATACTCGAATTTGAACTCTCCAATCTTTAACACGTGAGAGAATTACTCCTAAGTAGGGGTGAGCATTCGATTCGATATAGTTATTGAACTGATCAAATTATTCAAATTGAATAAACCGAACCATTTTAAAAAAAAAATGAATGAAATGATAGAATAGATGCTTAAATTGAACAAACCATAAAAAACCAAAAATTAAAAAAAAAATCAAACCTGCCAAAAAAAATCTTTGTTTGAAAGATGAAGCCAAACATAAAAGAAGAAGACAATTTGCAAATGAGAGTTTGTCGACGTCGATTTGCAGAGGTGTGGGTTGGCTCAATCAACAACATCGAGTCATAAAAAAGAAGGATGAAGAACGAAAGAAAACAAAGAAAATGATGGTCAATGATTGTGATAGGTGTCACAAATAATGATAGGCATCACAACGAGGCATGAGGGGTGTGGGATGCCAATAGTGGGTCGAGGCAAGAGGGACAACTGAATTGGGAGGCAAAGGACCAAAGGCAAAGATAAAGAGAGATGGGAAGGGTTAGGGTCGATTAGAGTAAATAGGAAGAAGAAGAGTCGAGATCATTGTGGTTGATCGGAATTGGAAGACAAAGGGCCAAAGGCAAAGGCAAAGAGTAGGAAGGGTTGGGGTTAATTGGAGCAAAAAGGAAAGGAAAAATGTTGAGGTAAGTCGTCAGTTGAAGCAAAGAAATTTAATTATTTTTATTTTTTTAATACGAATATCGAATTAAATTAAAATAATCGAAACATTTAAATTTGAAAATTGAACCGAATTAATTTGCAGTTTCAACTATTAAAATTTTGCTCACCCCTAGTGCTAGGAACAATCATACCAGGTGATTAAACCAATAAGCTATATTTATCATTGATTAATAATAATTAGTAGTATAATAATAAAATATTTTGAGAATGAAAAGAGGTGAGAAGGTAGAGGAAAGGAGAAAACATGAGGGAAGGGAAGGGGGGTGGGTGGCACGTGGAGGCAACCCACGTCCCGTCCAGATGGACCCTATTTTTGGCGGTTAAAAAATTCCGCGCTTTTATTGAGCTTTGACCGATTCCCGATGATATCGTGGCCGACATCTATTGGCTGTATTACCTTCCTTTTGACTTCGACATGGCACGTGACCCCTCTCGCCTCTCCCCATGTCAGATGCACGATCTGTGTTCTGTTTGGGTGCCATTTTTTCTATTATGTGCTATTAAGAATAGTTATTATAATAATAAAATAATTATTATTTTTTATTTATTTTTTTTATTAGAAATAATTTTTCTTATGTATGTAATTTTTTAGAATATTTACTAGTAGAGTATATACGGGAGGGTTATTATAATTTAAGAACAAAAATAATTTTAAATATTAATTATAAATTAATATTACCAACTCCTCACATCTTATGTTATAAGAACAAAGAGTAGAGGAATTTTGTCCAGCATAATGAGATAAAGTCTCACACCTGTAATTTATTATTTTTGTTAAAATCAAGGGCACGAATAGTGGAGATCGTGCAAAGACAATCTCTTAAAAAATAGAGGAATTTTAAAATTTAAGTATACTTTTGTTAGGTATTAAAATCATATTATAAGTCCTTTTACCCTTTAAAGGAAACTCAGAGTAAAGCATAGGAGACTATTAGTTTTAAATGGTGGAGTAGTGTTGTTCACAAGTTTTTTTATTTTGAATAAATTACACCGACCATCCTTAAGTTTTGAGTATATACCATCTCTTGATATTTGGGAAACAAATAGTTCCCATGAGGTTAACCACTTTTTCTCCTAATATTAGAAAACGGTTGTTCATTTTCTTTTAATTCTAAAAATATACTTTTTCTCTCATTTTAGTGTCTCTCAAAAATTATAAAAAAAATAAAAATAAAGAATAAAGAATTGTCATGGTGGTCGGCAACCTCGCCAACCACTACTAATTGTTGATGTGGGGAAGAACAAAAGGAACAAGTTCTATAGGTAAAGCTCCACTAATGGAAACCCAACTATGGTAAAAGAGAGAATAAGGAGATCAGGGTTCTATTAGGGACCATCGTTGATGAAGTTGTTGGGAAAGTTTGTGATTGCCTAAGACAACTCCATTGTCGATGAGGCTATTGAAAGAATTAGAGAGACTAGTGTGGGAGATAAAAAAGATGCAGAGAGATAGATAAAGAAAGGTAAACGTTGCAAGGAGATATATGAAGAGAGACAGAAAAAATCGTTGAGGAGAGAGAGAAACCTATCAATGATGGGGTTTCCTCATCCCTTAAAAATAGGGGGATACCTTTGTCTTCAACAAGAAAGTCCGGCAAAAGAGTAATTAGAATTGGTTGCCAATGGTTAAGGTAGAATTTTTGGTGATGGTTAAAGTAGAATCTTCAACACTACAACAAAAATAATTTGTTGAGGCATTTTTTTTAGGGCATTTTTTAGAAAGTGTCCTCTAAAATACCATTTTAAAGCACAATATAAAAAAGTGCCCCAATACAATAACTTTAATGAGGCACAACAATTAAGTGCCCTATAAAATACCATTTTAAGACAGAATTTAAAGAAGTGCCTCAATAAAACAATTTTAATGAGGCACGACAATAAAATGCCTTAATAGACAAATCTAAGTGTCTTAATAGATAAATATAATATGGCAGAATTTTTGAAATGCCCCATTAAAATAATTCTAACAAGACACTCTGATGAAGTGCCCTAATAGACAAATCTTAAGTGCCCCAATAGAATAATTCTAATGAAACTTAAATATATTATAAAATAAACATAGGCACATATATTAATAAGATGATGTGTAGATTAGGTGGTCATGCGTGTGTAAGAAGAAGGAAATGTTCAGGGTTCGAGCTGAGAGAGAAGTGAGTTAGAGTTAAGAGAATGTCTTGTGGGGATATGAAAAATAAATTTATAGTGATTTTTGAGGCATTTTTAAGTGTCGCAACAAACTTAAATTTATAATTATTTTTGAGGCATTTGTAAGTGTCTCAATATGTTTTGGGGGCACAATTACACGCGAAATTATTATTAGTGCCCTAATAGTTAAAATGCCCCAATAAATTATCTATTAAGATATTTTTAAATGCCTCTTAATCTAAAATTTGTTGTAGTGCAACAATGCTGATCAAACTTGTGTTTGTTGTTGAATTGAATGGAAGAGAAAGAGAGCAAACAAAAATAGAAATAGAAAGGAGAAAAAGAGAGACAACCACAGTCGATTTTTTGTGACGAGAAAAACCGACAAGAGAGAGATAATTAGCCATGATTGACGATAGAAAAAAGAGAGAAATAATTAAAAGCCATAAGACTAAAATATATCTTTTTACTTATATTTTAAACATCAATAATAGGATCTTTGTCATTTTTCAAATATTAAGAGAATTTGTGCATTTGCTCCATATAATTTATAAATTTATTTTTACATTTTAAAAAAAAAACACACAATTAATAAAAGTAAAGATAATGTGGGGGGCATGTAGAGTTGAGGGTGGGAAATGGGTGATTTGATGTTCGCATATTGTCGATGTCGACACTAGCAAATATGGGGGTGGGTAGGGGCGAGGGGGTGAAGTCTTTGCCAAAGTCCACGCCCTCTCTAATTTTATCTGTGTCGGGCAAAACGTTATCTTGCCACATTGCCCGACGATATGTTGCCGTTATGTTGCCAAGTTCAACCACCCCAACCACTAAACTAGATAAAGTACCTAACTTTACTTTTGCTATCATTAAGTCATCTTGGATTTATCCACTCATCTAAGTCAATTAAATAATTGAATCATTATTCATCCTTAATTAATTAATTAATTAATGAAGTGGACACGCACAAAGAGTCTAGGCGGAGTTAGCCATGACTCCTTAATAGTAATGCAGGGTTTCCCCGGGGGTTTTGTGGATTAATTTATGAACATGAAGCAGAGAGACAGGTCGCAGGGCCCCTCACCTCGTGATCATATCCCACTCTTTTATAAGTCCTCCCATCCAGTTGTTTCTAGTTCTACCTCCATATCATACATATCCTTTGGGAAAAGATTCTCTCATGAGATAGTTTAGCAGTAAAAGAGTGATCCAAAGATAGGTATTATGGCCTCAAGTTAGCGGATGTACTTGAAATTAAAACTTGATTACTGAGTACCTGATTTACCTCTTCTGCTAAAATTATGGAGTCAAACAATAAAAGATGTTATGTAATGATACGTAAACCAAAAAGAAAAGACCATTCATGACAATTTTTCGTACATAGACTTTCACTGTATTTAATTTCATTCGTTTCATAAATTATTATTACTATTATTACTTTATGTGGTATTTGTTAATCAATATATAAATCAAAAAATATAAGATATAAAAAGTATTTTAAACTTTTATCATTTTTAATATATTTGTTAAACTTATTTGATAATTCTTGAAAAAAAAGTCACGTAACTTCAAATCTGAGTTTTTTAAAATATGGTTATCTCTCCCCTCTCCTCAAAATAAGCATATCTTAATTCTTACAAATAAGAAAAAATAACGCTCGTGTCTTGCGGTGCATTTCAAAAAATTTAACAAACAGTTTAATAAAAATTTTAAAATAATTTTTAATTTTATCTTGACCATTTCATATTTTGATCTGAAAAATATTTTAATTTTATTTTGATATAATTTTATGTTATTAATTTTAACAAATACTACATTAAAATATTAAAGATAATTGTTGTTATTTGTTAATGTCAACATGCCGCATTTAATGTCCTTTGAAAATTTTATCTGGGCACTAGGGAGTGATGCATTGATAAATTGTATATTTATATTCATTAGATACATAATATAAAGTGTCACTAATACTAAAGTGTCATATAAAATATCATTCTCGAATGTTCAAATATCATTTGTGTAGTTACTTTCACTAAATATTTCTCTCCTTATAACAATTAAATATATACAAGTAGATATACCAAGTTTTCATTACTTTAGATTCCAAATAATGTGAGAAAATTAAATATTGACTTTCTAATCAACTACTTGATCCTTTTAAAACTATCAAGCAGATATATAGTCCAAGTGACAAAAGGTGAATAGTAAAGTTTACAAGATGGCTTAGTGATGTTTTAGTCATGCATATACAATTAAATCTTACGATCTCAAGAGTAATGAATCATTAGGTATTTGGACTTTTTGTGGGTACACCCCAATAATCAACCCATGCACCTTTATCATCTTGAAAAATAACTAAAAGGTCTCACCAAATTAATCAACCATACCCCTTTTTGAGTTTTTTCTTTTTGTCTTTTTATGGAGCAAACTGAAAATATAGTAAAGGTTAATACTAGTTCCTTCTCTAATGATACTAGAAACTAATCACCAATATATTTTAATAAAAAAGAAACATATCAAATGACTAAAATTTCAATTAGACTATTCAGATATTGACTAATGTATGAGAAAATAAATGGCGAGACTGCTCTAGGCTATCTAGAAAAACCATATGATATTTAAGTCGGACAGGGAGAGAGTGGAAGGGCTAAGTGATTGGAGAAAGAGCTCAATAATAGGAGTGAAATCAATGTTTAAAGAAGAAATCCTTCTCTTTTGTAGCCACTTGAAGATACCTCTTAGTTTAGGAATAGGTCTCTCAATTCAGGGGCATCTAGGAATCGTCATCGAAACAAATTAAGAGGATTAAGATTATCCTCGTAGGTGCTCTTATGAGATTTAGGAGAAGAGATCTATCCCAAATTCATTAAAATTTATATTGATCACTAGATTTTAGATCGAGCGGGGCATGACCAATTGCATGACCCTAATTATGTTGCACATGAAGTTTGAAATAACTATAAGTGAATATCTACCAAATTTTTGGTAGATTATCATCTATGTATAAAGTAGGAAAAAGAACAACACAAAATATATATATCATAATACATAATGCAAAATATTCAAGAGTTACTTATCTATTCAGTCCAATATTTGATTTGAACCCAAAGTCTAGTACTTTTAATAATTAGATAATTAAATAAATTATAAATGACAAACAAACAAGATCAAATAACTATATTTAAATTCAATGTTATATAATTTTTAAAGAAAATTATGTCATCGATCTTATTTTTGCTCTTTGTTGGTTTTGGTTAATGATAGGGACAGGAGAATCAAGCATTTTTTTAACCCTAAGCTAGTTTTAATTATATGCTTACTTGCCCAAACACGAACTTAAGCCAACAATATCACACTTGCCATTTACTTTAGACGACACAATATTTAGCCTTCTCCTTAATTAGCAAATATGTCTACAGTACTACCTCAAATGATCATCATACCTTTAGCTTTCACCTCAACAAGGTTCTTTAGCACCACCTCAAGCAAAACCAAAGGCACTCACCTCGATATATAAGCATCTTAGGCCACTATCTTACTCAAGGAAATCAACAACAGAAAAATTAGAAACTGGAGATATGATGATGACTTAAAAGATGAATCTAAAGGAACTCAAGTCCAAATGGTCTGTACTGTCCAAAGTCTTGGGAAAAAAACCACGTTAATTGGAAGAGAATGTTAGCGTGGTCAAATTAATTGGGTACCATGAATGTGACAAATAAAGACTTTATAGCCTGGGATTGTCCAAACAAGAAACCCCAACCATGCATTAGGTGTAACTGAAATCATCGTTGACAAGATTCTAGACAAAGAAAGCTTGCCTATGATGTATGATGAGAAATGGGGCAGTTTGCTCAGAATTGCCCGAATATAGAGTAGATTGAGGGAATCATAAGTCCTAACAAAGATTCTAGACAAATTAAGAAAGCTTGCCTATGATGTATGATGAGAAATGGGGCAGTTAGATCATCAGGATTGCCCAAATATAAAGTAAGAAAGATTGAGCTACCGCCGCCCCCCCCCCCCCCCCCCCCAAAAAAAAAAGAAAGAAAGAAAGATTGAGCCAACCAATAGAAGGGTAGAAAATTAATGAGAAAAATCCCTTAGGCAAACATTTAATTTCACCAAACTTGGAGTTGAAATTTACTAGACAACAAATATGGATTTGATGAGATACCAATTTAATACAAATATCTTTTTTGAATAAACCATCGAAAGAGAGTTTAAGAGATTTAAGTGCCGTGATAAGAGGCTTGAAAGATTTGACCACCGTGGCATTGCAAGAAGGCTTGGCACATGGGGTACGTAATTATGGCCTTATAACCTACCATGACTTCTGATTGGTTGGAATTGGCTCAATTTTGGCTATTAAAACAAGGGGTGGTTGAGTCTTTTCTCTACAAAATTCATTCAGTTTTGATCGATTAAGTGGGTTTGGGTGGTTTATGTGAGGATTAATAAGGGGTTTTTGCTCCTAGTTCATGACGGGCTAATTGGTGGTTTAGGGCTAAATTTTGGTGCCAATTAGACGTAGTTTCGAGACTTGGACAAAAAATAAACTTCACAAGAGTTTGGTCGGATTCTAGGTTCAATTTGGCCAAAAGGGGGAGGAATATGAACAAGGGAGGTAAGGGAGGAAGAGAGGTTTCGATTGGCTTAAAAACCAAGAATTGGGGTTTGTTGGGAAACTCGTGTTGTTGGAAAAATCGTTCTACTGGTGCCATTAATGATAAGAGGAAAGAAAAAGGGAAAATAAGAAAGGAACAAGAGGAGCTCGTATGGGTAGTCTAGTTGGTCAAGAAGGGGGCACAAAATATCTTTCGTGGTGAATTTTGGACCAAAATCAAGGATCGAATCTCGTTAACGGCAGTGTGGGGTATCTCTATGTAAAGTGAGGGGGGCTCCTTGTGCGCAGTGAGCTCGGGTCTAGTTACTGCGTCCGGCTGAGTCACCATAATTAACCTCCTCTCACGTCCTATCGAATCAGGTGTGGGGGTGCTTGGGGTGAGCGATTTTACCTTTTGACCTAAGAAAAGTACAAGAGGAGAAAAAATGGAGAAAAAATAAAAGACTAAAAGGAGAGGAATCGACAAGTTGTAGCGATGAACCCAATAATGACTAGAGCCACAGACGCAACCAGAGCAGCAAATCCATGAGACGCATGAAGCCATGCACAGGCGTGTCCAATGCACGTGTGCTTCACGTGTTAGAAAGAAAAGGAAAAATTAAAAAAAGCAAAAGAAGATTAGAAAAAATTATATAAAAATGTAAAAGATTTCAAATAATTATTTTGAAGCTCAAGATCGTGTAAGGCCAAAATTAAGGCTCGGGGGATCATTTTGATGAGTAAAACAATCAAGTTATAGAAAAATTGACACAAATAGATATAATACTTAATCAGGCAAATCAGAGTGAGGGATTTCTTCCTAAAAACATTATTTACTCTCATGTTAAGCATATTGAAGCATGGATCATCATTTTGTGACAATTGCATATATCATACTTACTATTTAAAATTTAATTTTATCATTATTTTATTATAATTGCATTTGGTGGCTCAAATCTATGCATTGTGGTCATATTCTAATTTATTTGACAAGGATGGGTATTTAAATTCATTTATTATGGATGGTAGAGCGTATTTTATTTAGTGGATTCCCTTATTGCACACAACAATATTAGAACATGAAAAATATTTCATGTTAGCATTATATTTGCATTAAAATTGTTTTTAACATTCACCTAGACATTCATCTCTTATATCAACATATTGAAATGTGTCAAGTAGTCCAAGCTAGCAAAGGAACAAAAAAAAGTGATGGATATTTGAATTTTTGTCATTTAATTTTAATTTGAAGAAGATAATGTATGCCAAAGCACAGAAAATGCACGCAACACAACCCCCCAATCTCAGCCCCCCAACTCCAGATCACTCATCTCTCTCTCTCTCATTTCTTCTCTTCCATTCATTCTCTCATTTCTCCTCATTTCTCTTCTCTTTTCCAGCGTCAGCCATCAACTGCACTCGCCATCTCCGTCACCGTCATGAACAGCCATCGACTATGCCTACCACCGCCATCACCATCGACATCGACTACACCAGCCACCGCCTCCGTCGTTTGATCTTACTGGTCTTCGTCATCTCTCCTCTGTTCGCTCATCTCTCATCTTCCTTCTCTTGTTTATTTTTAGGTATAATGGTCGATGGGTGGTGTAGTGGCTATCTCAGATCACCCGAAACCATCTGCCATGGTGGCTGGTAGCGCGATAAGCAGGTGGGTCAAATGTTAACTTTAAATCTAAGGAGATTTGGCCGTTGGATCTTTTTGGTTTTTGGGTATGTTAACCCCTTGGCTTGGAGATTCTAATGGTAGGTTCTGATCGTCTATATCTCCAATCGGCGGTGGTCGTCGGTGCCAAAGAAGATGCGAGGTGTTGGAGAAGAAGAAATGAGAAAAAAGAAAAGGAAAAAATGAAAAAAAAAAAAAGAAATGAAGAAAAGATAAAAAAAAAACATAAAAAAGAGAAAATAGAATTAAAAAAATTATTATTAAGTTTTAAAAATAAAATTATATATTTATTTAAAATTTTAAAAATGTAATATATCTATGTTATAACTAAAAATATAAGATAACATATGTTATATTATTAAGTGTATAATTTAACATAAATTATTGCTAAGATGTATGTTAGTAATTTGTTGATTAAATTTATTATTTTACTTTAATAGTAAAATTTTATTAAAAGAATTAATTTTATTATTTAATAATTAAATTTATTAAATAAAATATCATAATAACAAAAAAAATAGTCTTTCAAAATTTCAAAATAAACGCATTTTTAATTTTTTATTTTTAGAAATAATTTTTCAGAATGACAAAAAAAAAACACGTTTTCAAAAATCTCAAAATAAATACTCAAAACACAAAACTAAAAATGAATTCAAAACTCAAAACTCAAAACTCAAAACTGAAACATAAAAAGAATACCGCCTAATTGTTAAGGCTTCATCGTCTCAAGATTTCAATTTGTTGGTTTAATCTACTATGCTTCCCAATTCCAAAATGTTATTGAAATTAAGAATTATCTTTAAGCATATGATATTTTAAGAGAGATAAGACCCTTGTCACATCCCTTTAAACCTCATCTCAAACTTAAGACTTGATGAGCATAGAACCCCAATAATTTATGGATTTAGTTAATCTTTTATTAAAATGAGTAAGATAAAATTGTATGAAGATAAGATTAAGATTTTTTCCAAACCAACCTATAGAATAATCAAAATAAGCATGTGAAGTATTTTAATATTTTTATAAAATTATTTGCTAAATATTTTTGAATGTATTAGAGGTATATGTATTATTTTTTTTCTGTAAAATTCAAGATAAATTTATCTAAATGAGGAGGAGAAATAAATTTATCTAGATATAATCTCAAATAAGAAATCACGTGATTTCTTTTTCAAGAGTTGTTAAATAAATTTAACAAATATAATAAAAATATTTTTATTTAAAATATTTTTTATATCTTATTTTTTTAATTCATATCTTAATTAAGAAACCGTGCTAATGCCACATATCATTGTACCTTCACTTCTCTAATCTTAAGTTATCCATCATGTTTAGCAGCCTATGGACTCTCAATCATACAAATACCCACTTGTGTGACATGTCATAATACCTTATCTCTGTAATCTTAAGCTGATCATATTTTCAGCATTATTGAGGTCTCTCATACTTTCTGACTTTGTTACTCTCATTATAGAACACACCCTCTTCACTTTCCCTAATTTATTGACTTTCGCATCAACGGATCTTTTTTATATGTTTTGCAAGCTTTAATTCCAAGTGCCCCATTCAGAAATCTCCACTTCATTCGAAGCCTAGTCTTTTAAGCCTGATCTCAAGTACTATAAATATTTTCTTATGGATCTTCTATACATAAATTTGATGATACTAGATTGATTATCGAGATCTATCTCGAAGTAAGTACCTGCAAAGGCAAGGCTTTAATTCTCCGAAATGACTCCGACGCTCAAGTCAGTAAAAAAAGATACTCGAAATAGAAAGTCACTCAATAGTTAGATCCCCACACCTGTAGAAGTTGACTTCTATTTAAAGATAGCATATAGCTTACTCTGAAAAGATAGGATAACCTTTGAAAAAGACATTGGAGAGAATCTCGATTGATCGAGTCACTCTCGTTCAAAATCAAATATGGGATGAAAATTTGAAGGACACGTGGCGCTTCCTAAGACAAGCACGTAGCGACATTAGGTTAGTAGTCTCCGATGGTAGTATAGTAATTTTGCCTTTAGTAAAATATCATCTTACCAAAACTCAAGAATACACACCTAAGTAGCCAAAGGGCGGATTCAAAAATTTATGTAACGAGAAGCTGAAATTTTTTTTTGAAATCTAAAATTGTATATTATAGATTTTGGGGTGGGTTGTAATTTTTTTATTAATTTATTATTAAAAATTAATTTTTTACATTAAATTCAAACAACTCACACGTGACTACGCCCGTGATAGTGAAGGTTGACTAATCCAATTAATTACCTCACTAGATAGATGACTAAGTTTATACAAAAATTTCTCAAGTTTTATGATGGGTGATGCTCTTTGCATCATCAATATACTATATGTCCTATCATATATTGTGTTTAATTTGTTTGTCCTAAATTAAACACAATATATGGTAGACAAGAGAAAAAAAATGGTCGCCGCAATAACTATAGTCCGGGCGTCTTAAGAATATTTGTGATTCTAGACAAGAAAACAAGATTGAGTTCGTTTAGTGGCATTTTAATAATATAAATAAATATTAAAAATTATTTAATTTTTACTTTGTTTACTTTTTGAGATACAAAAACACTAATTAAATGTCTGTATTCAAGTCTAAAAAATAAATCTTTTTTAATTGACAATATAGACAAGAGAAAAAAAATTTAAAAATGTAAAAATTAAATAAGTACAAAATGTAACGTGTTTACAGACAGGTCTTACAAATTAAAAATTCACTAATTTATTTTTATTTTTTTCTTTAATGCTAATAACAGTGCAGATTCTCCAAACGAAATTTTTATCGTTCAAAAAATCATTTTATCAAATTATTCTTTTAAAATAATATCACTTCTTATCTTTTTTTCGTTACGTTTCTAGTTTACACTCTATTATTTATTATTTAATATTAAAAAATAATCTATAAACTTAAGAAGTTGAGTACCTCTTTATCTATATATTGTTAATATTGAAAAATAATTTATAAATTTAGAAAGTTAAGACCTTCTCGTTTAAATAAAATAATAAAATAAACAGAAAATAAATTTAAAAAAAATTATCGTAAAATAAAATTAATATTTTTACATCTTAAAATATAAAAAAAATAATTATTAATTTTAAAACCCCTCCTTGTTGGAGGCCTAGACATAGGCATTGGTGGCCTATTGCTCAGCGGGGCCTGACTAGTCAATGGAGTAGTAGACGAGGAAGCCTTAGGAATAAAAAAGAAAATGGGTCTCCATCCGCCGCGGCAGCACTGCCCATGCTTGCTGTCCCTTCGTCTTTCCAGGAGTTGAACTTAGCTCTATATATATACATATATATAGCCAGATTGGTTGATTAGCTAGCTATAGATTAATTAATTTTTCGTTGACTCCACCTAAATTTTCCCTTAATTTACTAACGTAATGATTAATGCATAAACTTGCATTTCCATATGCATCAATGTCTTGGCTTGAGTTGTTACCTGTTGGTCTTATTATTGTTCCTTCTATAAGAATTATTTTTATTCACTTTTAGGGTATAGTGATTGAATCACGATAAGTTAAGATTTACGCAAGTAGATTGTGGGTTTGATCCATTATTCTGCTTAGTGAGATAAAATCTTCACCTGCAATATATCTCCTCTATCAAAATCGAGTGCACAAACGGTGGGATACCGTGTAAGGACGATAATCTTAAAAATTATTTTTTACCAAAAAAATAAAATATTTGGCCAAATCATTCTAAGAAATGCTTGTACCTAGCAAAAAGAAAAACAAAATTAAATGTTTTTTTTTTTTATATATCAAAGTAACAATTCAATTTAAGTTACTCCCGTGAGCAATTTTTGCGGTGCCTTTGAAACTTAGTTGTTTGTCAATAAATTATCTTAGTTTAAGAGTGAAAAGACTAATTAATAACATTGTCACAAAAACTTAGCATAAAATATGATCGTGTGAATGATATTTGTATCCAACAAAAAGAGAATACCCTTTGCACATGAGTGATTATTAAAATCAAGACTTATATATTCATCTTAATAAAATAAATAAATTATTAAACATCAATCGAGGTTTAGAGCTTAAAAATTGGAGTACAAGACGGCTCAAGGCTACTTGTATTTTGGGGGGGGGAAAGGTACATGTTTTGGGTTGGGTGGTTTTACTGTAGGGTTAATATATTTCTTACTTACAAAAAAAAAAAAAAAAAAGATTGTGACATATGAAAAATATATAAAATTTCATGTGACAGAGATTGATGTCTTATGATTTTGGCTAATAAAATTCTCTATGCTTGAAATAAGAAATAAATATTTCTTTGAAAAGTGATCAAAGTGGATATTATTCAATAATCAGACTCATTATATTCTTAATTTCCTTGGTAACTAAAAACAAGCCATTCTTGGTTTAGAAATAAGAAAAGAGAACAAAAGAAACAAGTCATTGTTCATAGAATATGAATTACTAGAATCAAAGAACATGAGAAAGAAACTGGACTAGAAAATACTGAATAGAGAAGTAGGGAACAAAAGGACAACCTTAAAAGATAAACTAGAAACTATATATATATATATATATATATTATTTGGATACTTGGGTTAATGTATATATATCATTATAAAAACAAACTAAATATTTATTTAGAATTTGTAGCAAGCACACACATATATATAGGATACAAATAAGAAACATATAAATATACTCGACTTTTAAGATCAGTAAGATTACTTACAAACAGTGTCGTACCTGAGTTTTTGGGGCCCTGAGGCGAAATGTAAAAAACGGACCCCCCAAATATAACCGCTGAAAGTTGAAACAAATCTGAAAGAGTGAATCTAATGAGCCAATCAGCAATCGAGAGGCAGCGAGCCACTAGTGACAGTGAGCAATGGAGCAAGAGGCAGCGAGCCACCGGCCAGCCACAATCCACAAGGGCTAGCGACCGAGCAGAGTAGCGAAAGGTGATGCTTGCTGGGCGAGCGACTGAGTAGTGAGCCACTGCCCACGAGGGCGAGGCGAGCCGGTGAGGACGAGCGACCGCCGATCAAGCAGCAAGAGGCGAGAGAGTGAGGGCGAGAGCGAGAAGGTGAGGGCGAGGGCGAGGTCAAGGTTGAGGGTGAGGTCGAGGGCTAAGGGCGACGGCTCAACAAGAGGAAAGAGAGGCTGCGAGCAACCGGCGAATGAGCAACAACGAGAAGCGAGAGGCGAGGGCGAGGCACAACGGAGCGAGAGAGGTAGGGCTAGGGCAGCAAGCGAAATAGAGGGAGGGAGAAACTTTGCAGATGAGAAGAGGGTGGGCGGCTGGGCTAGGCTAGGAAATAGGCCCTTATAAATGGAAATGTTCTTTATTTATTGGCCCCTAAGTAGTGAAGTTTCCATGACATTTTCATGGGCCCTGAGGCAGTTGCCTCATGGGCCTCATGGAAGGTCCGGCCCTACTTACAAATCAAACTAATTTCTTCTTCTTTTTGTTATGTGTGTATATCAAACTAATTTCAAGGTATAAAACTACAAAAGTATACATGATAAGCATTACTTCATTAGAAAAAGAAAATTCAGATTAACCCATAATTAGAAAGCTTGTGAGATTTTGGTCCCTCTATTCCATATCAGAAGCTGGTGACTATATATATATATATGGTGTAGAGCTCTTCTTTCTAGCTTTAGGGCTTTTGGAAAATATGTCAAGAGAATTACCATGCTTTGGGTCATCCCATTTCCTTATTAAGGTACGACCCTCTTAAGGCACTGAGCTCTTTAAGCTATATTTTGACCATCCCCACCTCTATCTCTTTGGTTCATTGCCTTGGATTTTGCTCCTGTTAATCTTGTTTGTAACTCAATCGTATATTTACTTTTTTTTTTTTTTTTACAAGGTTTTGGCTTGATGTATCTAACTCTCCCTCTCCCCTTACATGTGCTATAATTTCCTTTTAACTTTAATTTAATATTCACCACTCCATGGGAACAGCAGCAACATAATTAATTATAACCTCGTTATATCATTTTGTTTTACTAATTTTAAATGGTTAACCTTAATTACTAGCCTTATTATAAGCATTATGGAAAATAAAAATAAAAAAATGTAGGCTCTTTGCAAACATCTCACATCATTCCGGCCCCCATATATTTATGAGATGAAATCTCTCACTTTCACTACAGCCATGTACAAATCATTCATTCAGCTTCTCCATAGTATTATATATTATATTCTATATTAATTGGTAATATATATATATATACATATATATTATGTTATACGTACCCTACTGAATTATTATGCAAGCTCATGTTTCGCACTATATGCTTCCCCCCTCTCTCTCTCTCTCTCTCTCTCTGTGTCTTTCTCTGCACCTTGATTTATTCCCTTGGTTTTCTATTCGCTCTAGGGTTTGAAGTCAAGCTAGATAGATAGCTGCTAGCTGCTAGTTGTGAGATATACCTCTCACCGGCCACTTCTTTAATCGCCCATAAAATAATCGCCACTGTTTTTAATTTGCATAGTGATCGATCATACTTTTATTGTTCTTTGTATGTATTATGGCTGGTTTAGACTTAGGATCAGCCTCTCGTTTTGTCCAGCACCTCCAGAGGCCCGATCTCCACCTCCAGCCGGACTCCGATGACAACAACACCCACAACCAGTTTTCCGGTGAGAACGACGATGGCGCCTCCCTCCAGGGGGCCCTCGACCCGGCCACCGCCACCTCCAACCCGGGCGACTTCGGGGGTCGCCGCCCCAGAGGCCGCCCGGCCGGCTCCAAGAACAAGCCCAAGCCGCCGGTGATCATCACCCGAGAGAGCGCCAACACTCTCCGGGCTCACATCTTGGAGATTGGCAGCGGCTGCGACGTCTTCGAATCCGTCGCCACCTATGCGAGGAAGCGGCAAAGAGGGATTTGCGTGCTCAGCGGCAGCGGCACCGTGACCAACGTGACGCTCCGGCAGCCGGCGGGGGCCGGAGCCATCGTGACGCTGCAAGGGCGGTTCGAGATACTGTCGCTTTCCGGCTCGTTTCTGCCTCCGCCGGCGCCGCCGGGCGCCACCAGCCTTACAATATTCTTGGCCGGCGGGCAAGGCCAGGTTGTTGGAGGGAATGTTGTTGGCGCTTTGATTGCCTCCGGACCGGTTATAGTCATTGCAACTTCGTTTACTAATGTGGCCTATGAGAGGCTGCCCTTGGATGAAGATGAGGCAGTTCAGATTCAAACTTCCGGCGAAGGTGGTGGCGGAGGGCTGAGCGGCCCTTTTCCTGACCAGTCTTTGGGGCTGCCCTTTCTGAATCTGCCAAATTCTCAGCTGCCGGTGGACGGCTGGGCAGTGAACACAGGCGGCCGGCCGCCTTTCTGACCCTGTCAAGACACAAAGGTCAGACCGTCCTTATACCCCCATCTTCTACTCTGTAGGTGTGCACTGAGTAAACATCTTCGCGATGCATCACCTGTAATCATGTGTTTGTACAATTAGTTCTTCATTCTTCCCTCGACGTGAATCTTGATTTCTCTTTGATTTGTGAAAAATCCTCCTCTTATTGCTCTTTATTTGAACTTAATTAGAACTCTTGTTAATGGCTTGAGGCTTTAGTCTATGGAAACAACCCTTTGATCATCACTACTTTCGTTTTTGCAACTTCAATGAATCTTTTGCTTATTGAATACATAGATATGTCTACAACATCTATCATAAAATTAACGTGGAGGAGTGGATAAAATGGTTGATTTATATTATCCTCTTAACGTCACAAGTACTCTAGGGTTTTGATCCAACAAAATAATACTAGATCTTAATTAGAAGGTTTAGGTTTACAGATTTGCCTACATAGTTTAAGGGCACCTCTACATTAAAGATACATATATAATTCTTATTTGATCCACGGCTTTTCTGTAAATTAAAGAAAGCATGCATATCAGTATGTTTAAGCTAATTACAATAAATAATATATATATATATATATATTACTCTATAAAATTCTCTCTCTCTCCCGGGTTAGTTTATGTGGGGAAGATTAATCTTGCTATATATTCTTTCTTTTATTTTTCCAAGTGAAAATTTCAGTTATATCAAGATGGATATTATATATAGCAAGGGTTTCCAACCTTGTTTGAGTTTGAGTGGAAACTTTGGAATCTGCTAAAATAATTTGAACAAATGGATCAAATGAGTTTGTTTAGTCAGTTAGTTCTTCTGGCATGAAGATGTATAAATTAAAGAAAGCACGCATCCAATTACCGACATGCGTGGTAATTAGCCACTGTTTTTTTTGCAGAATTTGATTAAATAATATATATGATTCTTCTGAGTAGATAAGCTAACCTGGATTATTCAAAGGAGTGCACAAACTAGCAACCACTGATGATTCTGGCTTTCACTGTAACAAGTTTGAAAATTGCAATTTGGATAAGATGATATGATTCTTTTCCTTTCCTTGTAAATGGAGATTAAGCTTACTTACATTTGGTCTTCTTACCTAAAGCAAAACTTACAAACATTTGCAAAGCAATCTTCTGTCCATCAGCCCCACCTGGCCATTGTTTGGCAATACTTCATTGTTCTTCTTTCTTCTTCTTCTTGCATTCCTCATCATTTACCTGGTCATCTAGTTGATGTTCACAATTAATTAGCATATACTCATTTTGTACATCCTAATGTCTCTTTCTTCTTCTTCTTGCATTCCTCATCATTTACCTGGTCATCTAGTTGATGTTCACAATTAATTAGCATATACTCATTTTGTACATCCTAATTATATTAGGATGTTTTCTGTAGATTTTGGTACGTACAAGGGTCGTCGTCTTCTTCTTCATTAGGTATTTATAAACTCGCAAATACATGCATCCATGTCTATCCTCCACTCATTAACACTGATGCACACAATACAATGCAGTCAGTCACTACTATTCTATTAATCTAAAAAGGCTTGTATTTCTAAATAACCTTTCATAATGATCTAAGAGTGTGTTTGATAGTATAAAAATTTCATAAAAAATGTTTTATCTAAGGAATTGAATTCTATCTTTACTGTTTGACACTATATTTTTCAAAAAATTGAATTTTATGGTACAACCATTAAAGTATTATTTATCCTATTTTTCATAAAAAAATCTATCTAGGAGAGATAATTTTTATTTTCTATACAAGTTGAAAAATATTTTATTTTCCAACTAAATACTATTAAATACACCCTAAGTTGTTCTTATTCATGAAAGTCAATTGACTACAAGCCCTTGGCTAGGCTTGGACTGCTCCAGAAATGTTCTTTTTGTTTCTCTTTATCAGGGACTAATTAATTGCTCTACCAAGGTTTTGCGTAAGAACCATCGGATGCACTTTTCTTGTATCTTTTGTTTTGTTTGGATCTACTCATTGTGTCATTTATCTTTGTTCTTTGATTTTTCTGTTTATTTAGTCTAAGCAGGATTGTCAGTTTGTTTCCCTTTGGTTCTGGTTCCCCATGCTTTTTTGCAAGCTCTCTTCAAGGTTTCCCTCGCTCTAGCTTTGCCTCAATACATTCTCCCCCTTTGGTGGGACAGTTTAATTAGGGCCATTTGTCCTTGGTTTCTTTTGAACCTCCCAACAAAAGTAAAAAAAAAAAAAGAAAAAGACTACACCCTCTTGCATGAAAACACAATTGGCAAAACTACAAGCTGGTAGACAGTATAGGGAATGTGGCTAGAAGGCTTGTCTTGTCCCTTACCCCAAACTCCAATTTCCCACCCCGTAGTCTGAGGCAGAGGTGGTTTTCACCTCAGATCTTGCCTAGCAAGGTGTAGGATGTGGGGTCAGTGTTTCCTCAAAAACTCAAATATATATTTTTCTATATGTAAAATAAATAATATTTTTATATTTTGTTATATTTAATAGGATAAATAATATGTGCCTATATATACAGAGAATTGGAGTTGGGGAAGGCAAGGCTGGAACCCGATTAATTCAATCCTAGTCAAATAGCCTTTGATCTCACTCTCTCTTCGGGTTCAGATCATTTTATCAATTCTACTTATAGATTCTTGTACAACATTACACAATTAAAATTAATGGTGTTAAAATCAATGAAGTGGCTGTAATTATTTTTCATCTCTATTCAATTTTCTACTTTTTTTTGTTTTTCTTAGTAAATAAAACCTATAATTACGATAAAATATGGCTTCACAAAGACGACATGCATTGAGGCAAACTTTAGCCAAGATATTCAAAGAGCAGCCCCCAGAACACAGGTCAAGTGGTTGAATTATGATAGGTTATGATTCACACAAATAAATCATGGGTTCAATTTCTTGCGCTACGCAGTGAGGCAAAACCTCTACCTGTAATTTACTTCCTCTGATGAAATCAAGAACCCGAGTGACAGGAAACCATGCAATAGTGGTAATCCCAAAAACTCCAAAGAGCAACCAATAAAGCATATTTCTAAATAAAACCAAACACCTAAAAAGACAAAGTAAATCAAAATAACACAATGAATTGATTGACCCCATAGTGTTTTTTGTTTTTGTTTTTTATAGAAAGTGAGCAAGAATTAATTTTATTAATAAATAAAGATAGAAGAGCAAAACAAACCCAAAACCACAACTGCCCCAAGAAAATAACCACCCCAGCCATGCCTGAACCAACCACCACCTCCCCCAGATAAAAAAAAACACAAGTGATATCCAAATTCCACGTGTGTACTCTATAAGGAAGTTTTATGGTTACCTTCCGCTAACATATTTTAGAAAAGGGCTCGCAGTGTCACAAGGGATATCGAAGTGAACTCAAAAGTTACTATCAAGTGAATTGAGATATGAATTTCTAATCTGACAAAGATGCCAAGACTTAGAAGAAAGGGTTTGAACACCCGTAGGATGACATTTAACACTGAAAATATCATATCAGTCAGAGATACACATGGTCAAGAAGATAACTAAGTGTTTGAAGCAATCATCCATATTGTTGACCTAATTTTGATCTACATAATTGAGCAAGCATTCGGATTTTCATCACTAAACAATTGGGGGGCATAAACATAATGAACAAAGTATGGAACTTTTCCTTCTGCAGCCTTGGCATCCACTTTCTTCTCTTCCTTAAATTCCACAACTTTTGTGGTTTCTATGGATTTCACTTCTACCTTTACCTCCTCTTTCTTTTCCTTCCCCTCCTCTTTCTTTTCCTTCTCCCCCTCTTTCTTTTCCTTCCCCTCCTCTTTCTTTTCCTTCCCCCCCTCTTTCTTTGGAGACACAATCTCTGCATGCTTGCCAACTCTCTTTCTCATGTATGTCAAGAGCTTTTCAGACTCGATAGTTCCTTCAATCACTACCGTTTGAGCTTTGAAATTCGTTTTGACGTCGTGAATACCTGCATACATATGTATGTCTCACAAGCGATTTCAATTAATTAATTACTTGACACGAAAGATTAAAAATGAAGAAAGCTGAAAATTGACAACTCTATTAAACGAGCCGTAACCAGAGATCGAGTATGTGTAGACCTTTGTGCTTCAGTAATTTCCTTCGAAGATCATGCTCGCATTTGCTGCAGTGCATATAAGCTTTAATTGTTGTTGTGCGCAGAGTTGTCTTGATCATCCCAATGAACAAAGAGTTGTCATTATTTCAAAAATATGTAAGAATCAATCAAAACTGATCAATTATATTACTTAGTTTGCATTGATAATATAAATTTATTAAAATTAGTCATTGGAGCAAGAATGCATGAAAAAATATGATGTCGGACCCTATTATCGGTTCCAATTTCTCGGACCCAATGGAGGGTGAAATCTCAATTCAACTCTTTCTGTTCTCACTTACACTTGAATAGCAGGCAGTGTGATCCTGCGACTACGAAGTGCATGGGCCGAATGGGGCTTTTCACCCACCCCCATTTAGCTTGCTATTCAATTCTAGAAATCGGATTAAGAGAGAACAGTTTTCACCCCATTTAGCCTGTTATATAATCTGAGAAATCGGACCGAGTATCATTATTCTATGATATTTTTGCGAGCATGAACAGAAAATAGTATTATTTCAAGATGTTAGTGTGGGTGTTAACACTAAGCATCGAATGGGATTTTCGCTCTAATTTGATCCGAGACATCATATAGAATAGTATTATTTTTTTTTATACTGGGTAGAGGTACTTACTTTGGTTTCCTTCTTTTCTACAACTTCTTCCTTGCGCCCTGGCAAGATCTCGACCTTTCTTTTACTCAACTCCTCTATTCGTTTATGAATTTTCTTCTCATCGATGGCACCCTTCACAATAATTTCACTCTTCTCAAATTTGGTTTCCACACTATGAACCCCTGGACATTAATTAGGATAATTAATTGATTAGAACAATAACACGATGATTAAGATTTAGCCTGCAATTAATCATAGAAATCTAATTTCCATAAAAATGGTTTCCCATTTTCTTTCAAGTATATATACAAAATCTGTGCTTACGCAGATATAGTAATTGAAAAGTAAGTAAAACATCAAACTTCTGCAGTAATAAACACAGAAATGAAATTAACATGCAATTCTATCCGAGAAAGAGAGAGAGAGAGAGAGAGAGAGAGGAAATTTAGTCATTATGAGGAGATCAACACTCTTAATTAATTAAGATAATAATAATTAGAAAGAAATAATCAGTGTACAAAGTGTAACCTGGGGTTCTCAGAAGAGGCTTTCTAATATCATGAGCACATTTTGGGCAATGCAAATTAACCTTATAGAAAGCAGTAATCACTTTCTCAACTTTTTCTTTCTTCTCCTCTTTCGCCATTTCAGCCACCAATCACACCACTCTCAACAGATGCTGAAGATGATCAGTCTTAAGCAACAGATATACATATATGTGTGTGTCTGTGTGTATAGTAGCTTATAGCTAGAATATGGATTGTGATCTAACACTACAAATCGATCAAAAAAGTTGCGGTTTTTCTATGTTTCAAGGCAAACTGGTTGGTAGAATTTGCTGAGAGTTAGCTCACTGGCTGTTGAAAATTTTGGTTGCAGATGGATTTCTTAAGTAATGTGATGGTGAACTCTTCTCATTAAAGTATTTTCTTTTTTTGAAAGATGAAACTTAATTGACCAATCCTTGTGACAACCAACTCGACTTGAGATGTAAAGAGTCTTCAATATATATATATATATATATATATATATCCCGTAGTTCGGCTTCACTAGAATTCATGATACCAATTGAAATTTAAAGAGTTCAACTTGGGCCATTTAAAGAGTTACGAAACCTAGATAACAAGTTAAAAGTATTGATGAACCTGCTGGCGTCAACCAACGTCAACCAAGACAAACAAAGACAGCAACACCAAAAATAACACTAAGAGCCCTTAGGGCACGAATCAAGTGGTTGAGTCACGATAAATTGAGATTTGTATCAATAGGCCGTATATTCGATTTCTTGTCTTGCATGATGAGACAAAATCTCTACATGCAATTTGCTTTCTCTGTTGAAATCAAAAACAAAAGCAGTGGGAGACTGCGCAAGGGCGATAATCCCAAAAAGAACACTAACACACCCACATAAATATAGACAGAGAACTTACGTATTCGGATTTGTAAATGGATTCTACTCACGACAGGGTATTCGTCCCTAGTCAATCCACTATTATCAAAAAACAAGGGATTACAAAGATACAAACGAATATACTTACAATATCGCAAACAAAAAGATAAAATAGAGTACACGATACTCTAAGAACCCGAGCAATCTCCCAGCACTCAATCCTTTAACGTTCTCTCACACCCTAGTGGCTCTCTCACACCCCAGTGATTTTTTCATAGAAAAGCAATACAAAAATTAGGGTTAAGGTTCTTGCTTTTGATTACTCTCTCTACCAATTGGAATTAGAACAACCAACATTTATAAAAAAAGAAAAATGAACGAGGGCGTTGGATCTAGGCAAATAAGAGGAATCAATGGATTACAATAACCAGCCACTTAATCAATCAATAAAAATGTCACATGTCGGTCATCAAAGTTGATGGCCTTTATTAATAAAAATCAATTAATTTGAATCACACAAAGTAACAAGTATATTACCTATAATTAAAAAGTTAGATGCCTTTGCCAATGTGAATGACAATGCAACACTAGATTTAGCTTAATTGAGTGAATATATATGGTCAATCTATATATATAGTTCTTAATAATTAAGTGATTAAAGTATGTATATAATATCAATTTTTTTAGCATATTATATACCTTTTTTAGTAAAAGATCATATATAACATCTGTCCATATAAAAATAAGAGATAGATAAACAATGCATTGAACATATATATATATCCCCTTATATTAAAAAAAAAAAGAAATAAAGCTACAAAATTATAAACACCCCCGCCCGAATATCCCAACCACCCGAACTATCCGAACAGGAGTGCCCACGGAAGGGAAAGATAGAATGAAACATAAGACAAGAACTACCCTGGCATGCATACACAAGAATTAAAACAACGGAAGCGAAGCTATATACATGCATGCACTACGAGAACTCCGCTAGCACAGCGGTCACAAGATAAATAATTAATACAGACTCATGTGCCAACATACACGAGACACGATAAATGACATGGCACAGTCGAAAATAAAAGAGTAGATCCTACTCAAACATCAAAGTTGACGGGGACTGACGGACTGCCTGTACACTATATCGACTCTGCCGCTAGAAGCTGACTCCCTTGTCCATGGCCCATACTGCCACTACTTGGAATGATGGAAAGCAAAGTGAGTCGAGAGACTCAGCAAGCATAAAGAAATAAAGGTTGAGCATATCCAATAAACTTTTCCCAGAACACTAACCCTCAAGCACACACAAGCCATGAGATGCTCAACATAGTATAAAAGCATAATGAAAGCACATACCGGTCCTTGGGGCCCACACAAGACACATGACAACCAAATCCTATACCAACCTATCGTTGCTCTGAAAGGCAACATATATCAACACAAACCTGTGCGCGACATCCTGGGTCGGTGCTCCCATTACCCGAATGCTCGCGTCGGTCCTCCCGACAGCCGAGCTATAGAATAACCGAGCCGTAGGCTCCCTCGAAACAGTCCTCCCGTCCAAGACCAGAGTACAACCAGTAATCATGTAATGCACATAAAATGCAATGGCGTAGTGAGCATTAACGTGATACACTGACGCCCATACATCCAGGCATCAGGCCATGCTCTGCTCACATAATAAACCACATACGATGCATATGCCCGTGCCAAATGCAAACTAACCAAGCTAGAATGTCGGTGTCCAATCATACTCGGTAAATGAATATCCCCACAAGCAACCTGTACCCATGTGCATATCAAACCATGAACGGTAATACAACATATCAAATCATGCAATAAATCACATATTGGCAGAGCTAACCAGCAGTGTCCGGCACCGGTCAATGGTCAGTGACTAGGGGTGTCCGCCCGACGATCTATATCAGAGTCGTACGATAGTCTACTCCAATGTCACCAGACAGCTGACCACTGCCCCACTGCTCGATAGCCCTAGCCGAACCATAAATAAACCCGAGAAATCCATAAATAACTCGTACCACTAAGAACCTAATCCCCAAGCTGGGTTCAACATCATTCCATAAGGAGTGAGGGCAATACAAACCCCCGTAAGTACACAATAAATAAAATCCTAGAAGTCCCGGATTTAATTTAAATTAAAACAAATGAATAATAACTCAATAAATAATGCTAGATGCAGAATTGGAGTAAATGAGGGAATAAAATACAAGAAACCACGGAGTCTCTCGCGAGAATTAAAGAATATGAGGAGAGGGTTAGGAACTTGCCTTTACACAGCCGTTCCTTGCCTTTCTTACACTCCCGTTGCGAAGTAAAATGTTTCTTAGCAATTAATAAAATCATACATTAAGTAAATATAACCGTGTAATATAAATAATTTAGCCATATAAAATTCTTAAACATATAACGCTTCTAATACTTTTTACTCACGTAGGCACATCGCAAATAAAACCCCAACAATTCTCCTATTTATTTTAGATTAAATCATGCTAATAAATCCTCAATTTGTATAATTAATACGCGAAATCAAAACGAATTAAGGAAATGCGAGGGGTTCATAAAATGCAAAGAGATCGCAAGGATAGAGGGAGCTTGCCTCTATTTAGCTGTTTACATCGTTCCATGCTTAAACACCACCAAATTAATACACACTGCAAATTAACATAAACTCCCAAAATTAATAAAATCGGACCCAAAATGAAATTTTGACCGTACAAAATGATTAATACGTATTTCTCTACTTACCTGGCTAATTAAAACTCACTTAAACCGCATTAAATCCTGACTTTTCTCCCAAATTTTCTCCATTTCGTCACTGTGCGCGCCATCTTCTTCTGCAATTTTCCCTTACTATTTCACGACTTCTTCTACCCGAACATATACTGCAAAATGGCCATTTAAAGGCAAAAAAAGAAGCGGCTCAGCAAGTGCCGCGTGGCAGCCACATGCTACCCACCGCCTCACATGAAATGGCTCCATTTTGGCGCCTGAGGCTGATTAAAAATCAACCAATTTCCCTCCAACACGCATGAACCAGCCAAGAATCGATCATGTGTCCGCGCATGCCTCCTCTCGCGCGCGTGCCAGCTGCGCTGGCTGCTCCTTCGTTAATATTAGGGGTGTTCAAAAAAACTAGTGGACTGCGGAAACTGCCCACACCAAACCGGACCGCACGATTTTTTTAAAGAGACGATTCGATGCAGTTTGGAAAACCTCCAAACTGCGGTTTCACGGTTTGAAGGTTGGCGGTTCGGTTTGAAATTGAACCAAACCGAGCCGCCCGATTATACTTTAATTATATTAAAATATATATAATATAAAATATAAATTATAAAATGAGAAACACGACAGGGGAGAGGGGTGTTTAACTAATAATCCTAAATCCCCAAATCACTTATATCTCCCCCTCTTCCTCTATCGGCGTCGGCGACGGCGACGCACCTCTCACTGCACCAGGTCTCTCACCGACAAACCCATGCCCGCGTCAGCCACTACTACCACGCACCTGGCCCTGACTCACCCGCCGCACCTAGAAATCGATTGAGGTGAGAACGATGAAGCTTGCGACGAATCGACCCATCCTTCCGCTGGCCGCTGCTGCCACGCACATGGACTTGACCCACCTGTCGCACCCAGACACCGACCGAAGCGAGAGTGACGAAGCTTGCGACGAACTGACCCCCGCCGCCCGCCACACCAGACCAGCTCACGATGCCATTTCGATCAAGGTACTGCAATATCTTGACTAAAATAAGATGGGTTTGAAGCTTTTATTATTTGGAGTAAATCTTAGTCGATGAGCGTGTGTGGAAGTTTGGTGATGGCAAACTAAATTGAGAGTTGTTGCATTTCTAGCAAATCGCGAAAATCAAACCGCACCACACTACAATCTGCGGTGCGGTATCTCCTCACCAAGTCAGACTAGTCGGTTTACTTATAGGTGCAAACCGCATGTGCAGTTCGACTAATTTTCTTGGCCCAAAATCGGCCAGACCGAACCATGTACACCCCTAGTTAATATATACACGCCCCATTAATCTTAAAGGAACCTCATGACATTTTCGAAAATTACATTTAAAATCCCATAACTTCTGAAAACATATACACCCCTAACTCCCTTTTTCACTTATTCCACTAACACCCCAAGTTTCTAGAAATTCCACTAAATTAATTTATTTTACTATTTTCATAAATATTCCCAAATAATATTATTATTTGCCTTAATTTCCTTTTAATACAAATAATTTAATATTATTATTTTTTTAAACCCATAAATAATCACCTAATTAATTTCATCATTAATTTTTTTCCTAAATCTCCAAATACCTAATAATGACCTCATAACCTGTTTTAATAATTATTATTTATTTCTAATTTTCGGGATGTTACAAAAACCACATTTATAACATCTTTAGGCACATGAAGATACATGATTTGGTTGATTTTATATATAAACTTTTTTTCTAGTAATTTCATTCAAGCCCTTGAAATTTCAGTCACTTTTTATACAAGAACTTACAATTTTAGTCAATTTCATACAAGTATTAAATAATTAAAATTAATGAATATTTTAAAAAAATTGCTTCATAAAACCCATTTTTATCTGCATCAAACACCATAATGTTTTGCTAAAATAATTTCTGAAGATATGTTTAAGATGTTCATCATTAATGATTTCATGCATTTCCTATGATTTTAGGGTAATTTCAAATACATTAGCAACTATGAATAATTAAAAAAACCTCAGGTGAGTAATTAAAAGAATTAATGAATAATTAAAAATGATTTCACAAAACCCACTTTTATCTGGATCAACGTCGAAATGGTTTTGATAAAAAAAAAATGTTGAAATGGTTTCTTATTTGATGTAAAAATCTAAATTTGAAATAAAAATATTTATAAAATTGTTTTCAAAAATAATTTACACCTAATTCCCTATAAAACATCATAATTATTTTTTGAAAATAATTTATGCAAATGTAATTTTCAAAAATCATTTAATAAATTTATTAACATTTTTAGTATAAATTGACCAAAATTGTAAGGTAATGCATTATTTGACATATAAAAATTTGTGTATGAAATTGATAAAACTATGTAAGTTTATAACCAAATTAATTTGTAAGGTTGAGTATGAAATTAATAAAAAAAAAAAAAGTCTAGAAAGCTAGAGAGCCTAGAAAGCTACCCAGAGAGCCAACCTATATAGTCTAGAAAGCTATGATTAATTTGTAAGGTTGCGTATGAAATTAATTTGTAAGGTTACACTTCTTCTATCTAGTGAGCCTAGAAAGCTATTTTGATACCCCAAGTCAAGATGAATAATATATTAAAATATCTCATATTTTATGATGTTAAAATAGTCGCGTTTAAAGATTTAAAAAATAATTTAATAATTTTAAATAATCGAGTCAATGAAAGAGAGTACCTCGGAACGTATATATCTAAGAAAAAAGGTATGTCGTTGACGAGCATTTCAAGATGAGATTTATGACACAAAAAGCGGTCAAAACAGAAACGATTTTCGGTACAGTTAAGCTGTGATTCAGCCTAAAAGATCGAATGATCGTAAGGAACATCTGAGAAATCAACGGAACCCCGAGGGAATTCAAGTTTTACATAGGGATCAACCCTAAAGTGATTTCGAGTCAAAACAAAAGGACTTGCAATCAAATCATGATCTTACATATATCCGGGCCTAAATGTAATTTCTTAATCTTGCCCAAGTAAGGTCAAAAAGATATTTTTTTCTGAATCTTCAGAGGTGAAATGAAAAGTTTAAAACTTATGGATCTTAATGGAATAGTTGAAAGGTTGAGGTGCTTTAAAGAAAGGTCCAAAATGAGATTGAAAAATAAAATAGGGGTCAAAGTGTAATTTCCAGAACTATAAGTGTGAAACTTGCCTTGGCTGACCGGCCACCCTGCCACCATAGAGGAAGGCCTTATCTCGGTCGGTGGGGACTGCCTAGGGCCAGCAAGGCCTAGGCCGAAGCTTGGGGACCAAGCTTGACCGCTGATTGGCCGAATGGTTGCTGAGTTTTGTTATAAATAGAGGCTGAGGGTTTTCGAGTTTTGGGCATTAAATTTTTCATGTTTTGTGGTGTTTGGGGGAGAATTGCTAGAAGGCTTTGATTCTAGAAGTGTTGAGGATCAATTTTGGTTAGGTTTTGTGATGGTTTAAAGGTGTTTCGAATGATAGCCAAAAAACGCAAGTTCGCCAAAAAATTGAGGCTTTAATCGGCCGATTGAAAGCCTTCTGGTGATATTTTCAAGCCAAGGAAGACACCATTGTGATCAATTGGATGTGTGGAGTAAGGTAGAAGGAAAAAACAACAAACGCGGATGGCTGAAGCCAGAGAAGATGACCAACGCATGAGGTATGCGCGCTGGTCATTACGAGCATGACACGTGCCAGGCGTGTGAGGATGAGGTATTTTCTGAAAAAAAAATTAATATTTTGAGAAAAATATTTTATGAATTATGGTGTTGGAAAATTTGAGAAAATGTTTTAGTAGATATTTATTTTAGAATTATCAAGGAAAAATAGGAAAAAAATAGAAAACAATTATGAGAAAATTATAGAAATTGATGCTTCTTTGAACAAATATGATGGTCAAGGTATGTTGAGGCTCAAAGTTGAGTAGTTGTGCGATTATTGAGGCTTGGCACGAAAATCGAGATTAAACACGAGGTTCGAGATATTTTGAGTTTTGTTTAAGATAAGTGGTTCGATCCAAACTCAATTTTATGTAAATAGTTTTATCATGTGGGCATGCGTTGTTATGCTATGCATCATGTAGATTGCATACACATGTTATGATAATGAAATTTGCATATGTTCACGATAGTATTATTGATCCTATATCACATATATTTGATAGTACGAACAAACATCGTTGCTCTACCACGAGTGTTGTACAACACCTTAGTCTGGTAAGGAGGTTGTAAAATGGGGAGTAGCATTAAAGTGTGGTTAATATCTTATCGGCTAAAACAAAATGAATGAGGACATTTTACATTTTGCATACATGTACGAAATATGAATTTAGTAGTTAGTACCCTTACTTAAATGATTTAGCATCTAATTGAACTTTGTCCCTAAAGTATTTAAATGTTCCAGATGAAGATATAACAAAAGCGAGCATGGAAGAAGCATGTAATGACACTTAGCAAAGTACATATTGTTTTGGCTATTTGGTTATACAGTTTATGTATTTAAATTTTGCTACTTTGAATTCTGAACATTTTGAAAAATCATGATATATAACCTTATTTATGATTAATGTTAAAGTTAAGATTCGATTCTTGTCTTCCGCTATCGAATAAATACCTAACCTACCTTATATGATGTATGAATCCCATACTAACTAGATAGATGGAAATTTTGGGAGTATATGTTATGTTGAGATTGTATTTTGAAAAAAATATAATCTAAAATTTTTAAAATTATAACACGATTAAAAAGTGGGATGTTAGAGATATGATTATGAGTCCTCATTCATCAATAACTGGGACCAGAATTCTTAAGAATTTTAAATTGAAGATTGGACCAGTTCGATCTTGTTAGGTCCTAATCAATTCTAAATAATTTTTTTTAATTTTTTAGTATAAAAATTTAAAAATATATATATAGATATATATGTATATATCTTTATATTTAAATATATCATTCAAACAAAAATTATCATAAAAAAATCTAAACAAGAATCAACTAGCGTACACTTAATAATATACTATATGTACATCGCATTATAAATAATATTATTTATTTTCAATCGATTTTTTATTTTGGATTGACCTCGATTTGAAAATCAATTGAAGTAAAAATGTGAATCGAGGATGAGTACAAATTTTGATCTATCCAAGATCCAATTACTAGTGATGTAGACTTATCTAAATCAATCTTCTAGTCTCATCTAGAATATGAATACCCCTAATTAAGATGATACTCAAATAAATACAAATTCTAGAAAAACCCAATTGTAAAGACCCAACTCAAGTTAACCTAGTTGGGCCCAATTAGAAGAAATGATTTGGGCCTAATTTGAATCCCTGAAGGGCTGGACCATTCCCTAAGTTTGACCCATTTGAAATTAGAAACGAAATTAGTCAACAGTCTTTAAAACTAATTCAAAATTTTATTTAAAACTAGCACTATGTATAATAACTTAGGCTAATTACTAGATTAGCAGAAATATTTGTGTAGTTCCAATGTTTAAATTACAAAGATTAGGAATATATATATAGGGATAAATAGAGAAATTAGATTTATATAAAAAAATTGAATTAATTTTGTTGGTTAGTATGATTTTAAGTTTAAATTCTTCCAGCATACTTATTTTAGTGCGTGGGTATATATTTACTGTTAAGTGGTCCAAACATGAGAGTAATTTGATTGAATAACTATTTTTTTATATTAAAAATTATAGTTATAAAAAGGTCTTTATATCTTTTTTATTTACTTTTTTATTTTTTTAAATATTATTCTTTCATTTCTATTTTTGTATCGTATTTATTTTATTTTTTTATTTCCATGCAACTTAAGTGGTAGTTGTAGTGGTGGTGGTTGAAGATGGTAGACTTGGTCCTTGATGGTGAAGATGAGAGAGAGAGGGAGATTAGTATACATTTAATGAGGAGACATGAGTGGGGGAAGGTTTATATATTTGGAGCTCTACTACAGAGCTAGAGAGAGTCACAGAGAGAGTTATAGAAAGGAAAAAAAAAAGATAAAATTGCCCCCCTCCCCTTCCATGGAAACCCCCCGCCCCTGCTTCTCTCATCTCCCTCCCATGGCCGCTACCCTAGCCTCGTTGCCGCCCTCGCCTCCCCTCGTCGTTGCTCCTCCTTCGCCTCTCCGCCATCGCCGCCTCGCCCCACCGATCGTCGCTCAGTAGATCGGCGAGGCAAGGTGGCGATGGCAGCGAGGCACAGCGGCGAGGCGAGGCGAGGGCGGCGGCAAGGCTAGGGCAGCGGCCATGAGAGGGTGACGAGAGAAGCAGGGGCGGGGGGTTTAATGGGAGGGGAGATGAGACAGTAGGGCGGGGGCAAAATCATCTTTTTGCCCCCTTTCTGTAAACTCGTCGAGCCTTCTAACATTTTCCATATATTTGTCGGGGTGTTCATTTGGTCTAGATTGAACCAAACTGACCCTAAATTGAATAGGGTCGGGGATCAGGATTGATTTTTTTCAAAATTTCTCGAACCAAATTATTGGAGAAGAACCCAAGAGTGTCAGTTGGACCTAGCTAGTCCTATGTAGTATCTTCCAAGTAACCATTAAAATGACTTGATGCTTATTTTAAATTGAAATGGTAACAGGAAAGTGTCTTAAAAGAATAATAAAGCTCAAAACCCTAAAATGGTGACAGTTAGTTCCCAAAGATGAAGGCAGTGAAATGGTAATGATGTTGTATATATAGCAGTGCAATTTAGAGAAGCACTGGAGTAGGATTCATTTTAATTAGCTACATTTAGAGAACACAAAGAGTTTCTCAAGAATATATATATAACCATGCATAGGGTTGATATCAAGTGTCAATTTGCAATACTAACAAGAGGGAGATGTATGTATCTATGGATAATACAATGAGTTATGAAGTTTGAGAAGGGAAGGGAAGAGAAAATGATAGCATATGAACTAATTATAAAAGGTCCAAGTATGAACTAATTATTTTTAACTTGATTAAATCTGTTGATATGCCTATATATTTTTAGTGCAAATTAAAAAGATTTTTGTTATAAACTAGTCTCTTTTTTAACTTAAATATTACCAAAATAATTTTCTTATTAAAAAATCCAACACCAACTGGAACCCATTGCTAGTGATGGGTTCCAATTAGCAACGTTCTCATCACTTGAGATGATCGGTTTTGAGAACCATTGTCTTAAATGGTTGAAACCCATCATCTTAAGTAACAACATTATAAAAAAATCAGCATTTAATGATTGTTTTGTATTTTGCATTTAACGACGGTTTTTAACCGCCGTAAAGAGTTTTGCTGGTGGTTTAAACCGCTACTAAATTAGGCATTGCAGAGCATTTAGCGATAATTTTCAACAACTACTAGAATAACAGTCGCAAAATAAATGATCTAACGATGGTTTTAGAAAAAAAAAATTAAAATTTTAATTTCTAGGCCGGCAGGCCACATGCCCGACCACCCGTGCCAGCCCCTACATTCCACTTGGTGATGCTGGAAATTAAATTTTCAATCTTCCTCTCCCCTAGTTTCGAACCCATGATACGCGTGCATTTGCGAAACCATCTAATCTGCGAAACTTCCTTATTATATATCCGCACATATAAATTATATACTAATCTAACCACTATTTTTCAAAATTATATTTTATATTTTATATTTTTTAATATAAATTAAAAAACATTAATTAATTGATTATTTTTTAAAAAAATAAATGAATAAATTAATTGATTAAAAATAAAAAAGATTTATATATTTTTTAAAATTATTAAAAAAATTTAAATTTCTTTTTTTAATGAATTTAGTGATTAATTTAAATTAAATTTTAAATTTATTTTTAAGATTTTATATTTCTTTTTATTAATTTAATTTTTAATTACTTTCTTAAGCAAAATTTAATTTTTTAATTACTTTTGCGACGATTTTTCAAAATTGTCGCAAATGTTAATTTAATTTTAATTTTAAATTTAAATTATTTAATTATTTTTTAATTTAGAGATGGTTTCTCAAAAACTGCCACTAAATTCAATTTTTAATGAATTTTGCGACGATTTTGAAAAATCACTACAAATGTTAATTTAATTTTAATAATAAATTATTTAATTATTTTTGAATTTATCGATGGTTTCTCAAAAATCGCCGCTAAATTCAATTTTTAATGAATTTTATGATGGTTTTGAAAAATCGTCACAAATGTTAATTTAATTTTAATTTTAAATTATTTAATTATTTTTGAATTTAGTGACCATTTTTGAGAAATCACCGCTAAATTAAATTTTATTTTTTAATTATTTTCTAAATTTAGCAGCGATTTTTTGAAAATTGCCACTAAATTAAATATTTTAATGAATTTTGTTGCAATTTTGAAAAACTGCAACAAAATGTTAAAAAAACTGCAGCAAAAAAACCGCCACAAAAGGTCATTTTTTTTTTAGTGTAAGTTACAATGGTATTGCGATTACCATTATATTGAAGAATGAGAGAATGTCTCAAAAAAAAAAAGACGAAAAGGAAAAGAGATATCAATAGAAAGAAATATAAATCTTGAAAAAGAGAATTAGAACGAAAACTTCAATATCTAATAATAAACTAGAGACAAAACCTAAATCAAAAGAATGAGAGACATGTCACAAGAAAAAAAAGACAACAATAGAAAGAAATAGAAATGTTAAGAAGGAGAACTAGAACAAATTAAACCCCTCAATATCGAACAATAAACTGGAGATCGATAAAACCTAAACCAAAACAAATCTGGTCATTGTGAAGTATCATAGCTCATATCATCATCATTGTAACGCCCCATTTTCCCAAAACGTTCATTACTTCGAGATTTTGAGAATATATATATATATATATATATATATTTTTCAACATCATATACACAACATAAGCCTTTCGATATACATACCCTCATCGTAATTATTTCCCGACAATCCCGATTGTACCTTCTCAAAATTTTAAAAATTAATAGACTAAGACAGGTATTATCAATCACATCAGCGGAAGTAAGATCGAAACCTTAATGATATATAACCGACAATTCCTTTTACAATAGCCAAATCAATGTTTCACATGAAAATATTAAAATATTACATAATATCTGAACATCGTAATCATAAACAAGGATCTACAAAAACTAAACATAGCAACTACATTTCAATGACATTCTTTCCCTTAGCGCCACTGCTTTCACCTGGAACGTTTGAATATTCTAGGGACAAAGTCCAAATTAGATGCTGAATCATCTAAGTGAGAGTTCAAAAACATTTTCATGCAAATATCATATGTAAAACCAACAAATTCTGACATGCTCCAACTTAAGAGAATTTTGCATAGCACTTAGCCCTAACTGGGGAAAATGCAATCTCTCTAAAGGCGACACGACCACATCAACCCATTGGCAATCACAATCTTGCTTAAGAGGGACAACCTTGACATATGAACCCGGGAATCACCCCATTGTCATTGTTAGGCATTACACTCCTACTCAAAAGCATTCCAAACCCAATGCAACCCTAGCCCCAAGAGTATCACATCAACATTATCCCCGAAATCAACGACACCTCGGTATTAATGCTATTGTTCAAAGGAATCTGGGGTGGTGTCCACTCTTAGCCCCGCCACTTGAGCCAACAACTGGGGTGGTGTCCACTCTCAGCCCCGCCACTTGAGCACCATAAGGTGAAATCAGTCTCAGCCCCGTCCCAAGTGGGTCACATAGCATTAATCCTCGGCATGCATCCCGAGTGCTATCACTCAAGGGCCATGTCACAAGTTAACAACTCACGTCCCACATGGACAACAATAACATGCCAATGCCAAAAATCATAATATACATAAAATCAACATTTCAATGTATGCAATTTATCGTACGAAATTCAATGCATGTGTAAATAATCGTTTGGACGAACCATTGCATGAAACCAATCGCTTACGATAAATCAAAAGTGACCAAAGTAACAAGAATATGCACAAGAATTGGATTGAACAACTCATAGTAAACCATTCACATGCCACAAACAAGTTTTTCCGATAGAACCACTCACCTTTAGACACAACTCAAATTTTCTTGAAAAGCGTGATACACCTCGATTTGCGTGCCCACCTCAAATTCTGCACGGGTCACGTCACCTCAAGCCGCAAGGTACCCTAATCATCCAATAACCATCAAAATATAAATTTCTCCTTAATTTTCTCACATTTTTTTCATTTTTCTCCTATTTTTTATCACTAATAATCCAAAATAATTATCTACACAACTATTTTCTCAAATATTTTTACATAACTATACATAAAATAATTTTTCAAGAATTTTGGAAAAAAAAATCAGAAAATACCTATGTGGCACACGCCCCCACGTGCGGGTGAGTGGGCTGGAGGATTCGGCTAGCACGCCGGTGGTCTTCTTCATTTTTTCAGTCGCCGGCGATGCTCTGATGCCCGATTTTCTTACACCGATCAAAAGCCCATTTCTAGTCGATCACGATGCCACCAGTTTCAGGCCAAAAGGTCACCGAAAAAGCCCCTGATCGGGCAGTTTTAGGCTCAACGCTGCGGTCCGCCCAGCTTTTCCGACCAGCCTTCGAAACACCCTCAAAACACCTTGAAAGCTCGCGAAACTTACCAGAAACACTCCTCTCGTCTCAAGGATCAAAAGCCCCTTATTGGCTTCCTTTGATTCGCCCTCAAACTCGAGCGATTTGCTGCTCCAAATTCAGCCAAGAACCCTTGCTATTTATAGGCCAAAACCAACCCCCACATAGCTAATCTCCGGCCATATCTTCTCCCACACGCCTCCTAAACCACCCTTGGCCATGCCATGACGAAGCCAGGCTGCTAAATCTCAGGATTTTTTGACCACAAATCGCGGCCAGATCTGCCATTTCTGAGCAAATTTTTTGAAAATTACAGTTTGGCCCTCTTGAAATTTTCTTTTGCATTTTGGTCCTTATTCTCAAACCCCTGATCCTCCCAGCACCATCACTAAGACCCTCAAGATTAGTACTTCTCATTTCTCCCTTGAAACTTTTCAAAAATTACCATTTTGACCTCTCTCAGGCAAATTTAGAAAATTACACTTAGGCCTGATTGATCGTTTTGACCTTAAATCTACTCGATTCAACCCGAAATCACTTAACGGTTGTTCTATATATAAAATACTAGTCTTTGACACGCTCCTTTGACTTTTTGGACCTCTCCTATATCGATTCGATTTTCTCAGTCCGGTCGACATCTGTATCGAAAACTGTTCTCGATCCAATTTCTTTCATTACCAAAAATCATAACTTATATTACTTGATGATGTTATACCATTTTTATTAATCATCTAGGGTCCGAGGTACTCCCTTCGGTCGATTCGGTGATTTATTTTGCTTTTAAACTCACTTTTCGATATTTTAAATTCCTCTAAATTACGCGGTGACCTCACACAGATATGGGGTATTACAATCATCATAATCATTTTTTTGGTCTTTTTTTTTTCTTCTCTCCCTTTTTTTCTCTTTATCTCTCTAGGCAGCTATGTTTTTTCGAAAACCCATTTCTTAAGATGAAGAATGCAAATGCCAGTTGAATGCAACAACCTGATAACATGGATTCTTGTTTCTCCTTCATCCCATCAAGGGTGTAAAGGGTTTTTCATATCAAACAAAATCTCACTTGCTTTATATCATATTATAAAACTAGACTAGCTACAAAAAGAATTCATTGTCCGAGCAATTATTTTTCATAAACTTATACTCTTGTTGGTTACTGTTCAACATATATCCCACAATAAGTATTATTTTGATCTGGCACTTACAAATAGCCATTGCATTAGTTGAACGTGAATAACACCTTCTTGAGTAGTGTACTTGATGAGAAAGTATACATGTATAGCAACCTCTAATTTTATTAAAAAGCCTTCTCATGTATGTATGTTTGTTTGAAAAAACCATAATATGGTTCGAAATCATGAAAACCACAATAGTGATGTAAGGCTTTGACTGCAATTGTTCCATAATTTAGTTTTGTTTAACCTATTAATGATATTTGACTTTTTATCTAGGCCAAGGGGATTGCCACTACTTCTTGGTATATGTTAATGACTTGATAATAATTATTAGTTTTTATTCATGTTTTTTTCTTTTTTTGTAAATTTGTATCTATTTTAACCAAGAGATTTACCTCAAAGACCTTGGCTCATTGAGATTTTTCTTGGGCATCACGGTGCCCTCAACACAAATATATTAATCATGACCTATTAAAGATGAATAATATACTTTAGGCACAAGAGTTAGCCACACCTGTGTCTAATATTTTAGGAATTTAACATTTATGCGATGGTTTCCTCAATAAAAATGCTACTGAGTACATAAAAATCATAAGAGCTATCTTATATTTTCTTATTACCAAAGTGAACATAGCTTTCAGTTGTCCCAATTTATGCATTGTCCCTTTGATCTTCATATTGTTGTAGTGAAACTCATATTATGATATCTGAAGGGAATGGTTCACCATGGTCTTTCCATTGCCAAGCCAACCTCTTATCATCTTCCCAGTACCTATTTTGATGTAGATTTAGCGGGTAATAATGATGACCTCTCCTCCGCCACCACAACCTTTGTCACATATCTTGGAGGAAATCCCATATCTTGGTGTTCCCACAAGGAAAAAGTTAGTAGCAACATGCTTTATTGAGGCTGAATGAAGAGTCGTTGCCTCTACTATAACTGAGCTTGCTTGGATATGAAATCTATTTCATGAGTTGGGTATTATATTTAAGTTAGTTACTGTTCCTAGCTAGAATCCATTGCGATTATATTGGTGCGACCAAATGCCCTTTTCTAGGCTCTTCCAAGCTAAACTTTTTAGCTTTGTTTGTGATTGGTTGCCTTTCTCTATCAACTTTTCTAGATTCACCAAAACTTTTCTTTTAGGTATAATTACTTTGTCTTGCTTCATCTCGCACCTTCTTGTTGGGGGGTTCCTTAAATCTCAAGTGTTGGTTATGCATTATTTTGGCTAGTTTGTCTTTATTCTCTTATCTCTTTTAGACTTTGACCTTGATCTTACCGATGCATTATTTTGGCTAGTTTGTCTTTATTCTCTTATCTCTTTTAGGCTTTGACCTTGATCTTACCGTAAACAAATAATAATATAGTACAAAAGAAAAAAACAAACTCTTTTTCAACCCCAAAACTCCATCATACCCAATATCACAAATGTCACTGAAATTCACCATTCTCTCAATTGTATTCTAATTATTGTCCCACCAGAACAATCTAATAATAAGATATTCAACTCTATTTATAAAGAAAATAATGTAGATTAGAAACCCTAACCTTATTGAGTTTTGGATTAGACATGGAAATTCTATCTATATCATACTTTTGAGTTAAATCACTTAAATTTATTTGAATGCACTTAATCTCAAATACTATTTTTCAAAAAAAGGCATGCATTTCATTTGTTTGATGGTTACATATTTGTATATTAAAATAAAAGGGAGGAAAAAAAAACAAAGAGGAATGCACTAGAAATGTAGGAATTAGAATATTTGTGGCATGGAGTGAACTAACTCCACATGTAGCCACTGGTTTTGGTTGTTCTAGTAATTAAACTAAGATTGGGTTTTGACCTCCATTAGTCACCATCACACTGCAACAAATCGGTGGTTCCGATCGAGACCAAAATCAGCTTCTGATCATTAACACAATCAAAGATCATCCAGTTGATAACTACAATACATAGCCAATTACTTAATTGCTTATACAATTCAAACAAATCACAGCTTTCAATGTCAGAATTGAGAAGAATTCTCCATTGATGTCATGAAAATTTGAAAACAATTAGTCCCTTTCAGTTGGCTTACCTGGCCATGGAACTCAACAATATATACATAGTAATAAACAAATGTTTTCCCACGATCATGGAAAGCATGTTATCAATCCTCCCCCTTCCTGGAGAAAATCTCTTTTCCTTCAAATTTTCCTTTGATCCAAACACCCTTTGAGAACCTCCAAATTATCATGCTTGGCACAACGTTCTGGGTTGCTTTATCACAAAATATTGGGGCAGGTCCCATGCCAAGAATGATGGGTTCAAAATGAATGGTGAAACTGAAACCCTAACAAATTAACTTGCATTTTTGTCACGTACCAGTTTCGTGAAAATGGTCTGATAAAGATGGAAATGATGTGATATTACAGCCTTGTAGACCATTTCCTAAATACAACTGCCCCGCCTATTTTCTCTGTCAATTTGGTCAATGTCCTGCATATATTGCCAACTGCCACCATCTTGTTCAAGCTTCAAATAATTAATTAATTCTGGTTTGTATACATATGTGAATATAGGGTTAACTCAACAAATTAAGGATATTGATCAAAATGTTATTGACATATGAAGATTTTGTAAATAATCTATGAATATTCTATACATTAAGGATATTGATCGACAATCTGACGTACTAAGTCGGCATTTTAATCACTGTCTCTCAACAAATCATGGGGTGGGTATTCATATCCCAATCATTTTTTTATGAGCTTCAATAAATAAATAATTTAAGAATAAGAATTAATCTAAGACACTAGTACAAGTGTGAGACTCCGCCCACAATAACTATACGATAACAGTTTACTTTGATGGCGTATTTCGAACGCTATCATCACGTCTGATAATATAAATAAATATTAGTCTTAGAATTTGCTGTAATTAAAAGTGATAGAGATGGAGTTGAAAATATATATATATATATTAAAATTTTAATGATCTGTCTTTAATTAATAAGATTTTTTTAAGAGTATTTAGTAAGCCTTTTTATAAGAAAGAACAAGAAGAAAACAAACAATCCAATTAAAGATGTTATTTTGGTGAAACATCAAACGATGCGGTTTGGATTAGGGGATTGGATGGCCACATTTGGCAATTGAAAACTGCCATGTGGTGCCTGCAAGATGCCCACGCGGCATCTATCCCTTTTCTCCATAAGGCGCTTAGTTATTTTTCTGTTGAAATATCGATCGTGTTACAAGATCAAATCTTGTACATTCATCCTACCTTTATGAAATTTCATCCTAGTCGTCCAGAATTGTTATTTATCACTTGCATCAGGATTTGAAGCAATGTGCCAAAAAAATGAAAGAGAGAGGAGTCTCGTGTTGGCCAAGGATTTTTTTGGGGGGTTCCTTTGTTTTGTTCTATAAATTCTCTGTATATGTTTCATCTTCCTTGTTCTTTGGTTTGATAGGTATTAGCCTTTAATTTGTATTTGTGATTATCGAGGCATTTTTATTAGCAAATCAGTGATGTATAGAGAGTGTTTGTGAGTTGTTCTTGAGGGTATAATCTCTTTTTCTCGTATAGTATAGTAGAATGAACTCTTCTTACCAGAACTCAACATGGACGTATCCCTAATTTGGGGTGAACCACCATAAATTCTCGACCTATTCTTTTCTTTCTCAATTTATGTTTATAATCTGTTTGTGCATTTGTATATGCTTCTAGCCATGAAAGATATTTCAAATCCTGACATTGAATTTTATTTTAAGTCCTTTACTATTCATAACAAAAGAGATAGAATTAGTTGACATATATATATATATATATATTGATTAATCCTCTAATTATGGTGATAGTAAATAAAACACCCAATTAATTGAATACACAATCGAGGAAACAAAAGGTAATCCTCTAATTATGGTGATAGTAAATAAAACACCCAATTAATTGAATACACAATCGAGGAAACAAAAGGTAACCATTTCAGAAATATTCTCGTATATATATATATATATATATATTGCTAAAGAAATTAACTGTGTATACGATCGACATTAATTAATCTCAATACATTTCTTTTACTTTGATTTGTCCTTGACGATCTTCTTTAATTTTTCTTGTTTTTGTAACGATCGATATTGAGAACCCGCAACCGCTAGACTTCAGGAAGAATCACTAGCTAACCCTAGCTAGGTAATCCTTTAAGTCGCGAGGGAGACAAGGGTTTCGGCTCCAAGAATTTCCATGCAGCTTCAAGACCTTCACCACCTTGTCCTTGGTGGATGACCGGCCATGGATATGCAAGAATGCCACAAGCTTCTTTACAGCCCCATACACCAGCATTTCCTCCAAAACCCGCTCACCCGTGTGACAAGTGCAAACTCTCCACAAGATCTGGACCGCCATCTTAGTCGCGACGTGCGACACGTGTAACATTTTTTTGGATATGGCAGCGATCCCCAGGCTGTGGTCGATGAAGGCCAACCTCCCATCGGCACAGTCGCAGAGCAATTTGATCAAATGCATGATCTTCTCAGATTTGGATCTGTTGGAGTCCGGGAGAAGCTCAATGAGGACACAGACTGCACCGGCTTCTATGGCCTTCAGCCGACTGTGCTTGGAGGAGCCTAGTATGTCTATCAGGACTTGCAACGCACATGAACTTGCCTTGGTGCAAATCTCATCCGAGACAAGCTCTAGAATGGATTTCAAGAAATCAAGTCCTTGATCCTGTATAATGAGGTTCAAGTCAAGGTTATCGGCCTTACAAGTCAGCTTCTGGAACATCGAAATGGCGTGGACCCGGGCATCTAAGCTCCCTCTCTGAAGCATCAGAGCCATGGCTTGCAAGGCTTCAGGCTTCAACAAGAGCTGGATTGTGTCATCTTCTTCGGACAAAGAGAGGTGATGAAGAACTGCGAGAGCCTCCTCACAAGCTCTGAAAGCTGAGAAATCCGAGCTCTCGACGACAAGGTTAATCTGATGAGTCAGGGTCCTGACAATCACTTCAACTCCTCCCGATTGCCTGAAATCCGCTCTCATCTCGTCGCCCATCGCGACGATGGACCTAAGCTTCCTGAGGGAACTGACCTTGAATGGAGTGGACTCCATGGCATTGAGAAGAGAAACCAGTTCCTGGTGCTTGACGGAAGCCGGAGTCTGTGGATCAGGAGATGAACGAGAGTGGAACATGTCATTTTGCCAAGCAAGAATCAGCCTCTTGAGAGTGTGATTTGGGGTCATATCGAAGCTGAAAACCTTCTGCATGGTGGCTGGACAAGTGCCTTTTCTGTAACTGAAGAACCATCTCTCGATGTTCTTGCGCTCATAGGTGAGACCTGTTGAGATGGTGACAGGGTCCTGCATGAGCTCCATGGAGATGGGGCATCTGAAATCTGGAGGAATTTCATCATCCATGCCTGCTGCTTGCTTCCCCATCTCCATAAATAATGTAGATGGATGAAGATCGATCGGGTGGAGTTGGGTAAACAAGGAGAGGCTCACATATATATGTATCTACATGCATATATGTTGTTTGTTGTGTATATAGGAAGAAGATTGGGAAGTGTTCAAAGTCAGAAGTAGAAGATGCCTTTGCAAGCTGTGTAAGCATGGGACACAAGAAGGAAGTCAGTGGAAGTTTTGAATGAATCCTTTGATTTCCCTTTTTTATTAGGAAAAATGTCTTCATTTTATGTGGTTTCCCTCTTTCCACCACCCTCCCATGTTATTTTGGTATTGAGTTGCAATCTATTTGCCCCGTCAAAATGGGTGGACTAGAGATGCACGTAATAGTTATTATTTAATTATGTCACAATCTAATGCAATATTGATGAATTATTAAAAAAAAATTAAATATGTTACTTGATCTAATAATCACATCAGCAAACATAATAAAAGAATCAGCTCGAGATTATTACCGAATGGGCATAGCCCAAAAACATGTTTTAAAATTGAGTTCAGTCAAATTAAAATGCGAGATTTTTTTAAACCTAGCAGAGATGTTAATAATTAAAAAACAAGTGTTTATCGCAATTCGATATCAATAATCTACTAGCGTGTTTTGTTGACTGAACAAGCAACATAAGAGATTTTTCAAAAAAAGTTTAATTGAGATTCATGAATTAAAACACGCTAAATCTTAAATGTGATGAAATAAAAAAAATTATCAATATTAACTCATCAAAGTAAATACTAATGAACTAGTATCTAGTCAAAGTAAAACAGGAGACTCGATTCTTTTATAATTTTACTTTAATTAAAAAATAAGTGTTTATCCATGCATGTCAATAATCTATTAGCCTATTTTGTTGACTGAATAAACAACATAAGAGATTTTCTAAGAAAAGTCTAATTAAAACTCATGAATTGAAACATGCTAAGTCTTAAATGTGATGAAATAAAGAAAATGATCAATACTAACTCATCAAGATAAATACTAATGAACTAGTATCTAGTCAAGGTAAAACAAAAGACTTGATTCGATCTTTTATAACTTTACTTTAATTAAAAATTAAAAGATTGTTACTAAAAATTTAAAAATAAGTAGTCGACATATCCTAAAACTCATGTAATTGTAAAGAGAGAAAAATCACGATGGATATGTAAAAAAAGTCTTTGTGTAACTAATTCAAATATGAGGGGCAAATTAAGTTGGGAGTTACCATAAGTGTAGACTATTTATGAGGGGTTGACAAATAAAGGTTAAAAGAGAGATTAAGAATGTGGGAAACATTATTATATATTACTATAATAACATATTCAAAGTTGCAATTAATAATATTCCCAAGTTTTGTACATTGTTTTCAACACTTCATCTTGGCTTTATATTCAAACATAGCCTTACATAGTAACGGCGCAGATGGCGAAGCAATTCACATGCCTGCCTTCATGTCAACAATCTTGACAGTTCTTATGCTGTTGAGCTGCCTCGCTGACCTCTCTTTGTATTAGAATTCCTATTTATAGGTAGTTCTCACCAACTAATCAGTTTGTGTAACCAAGAGAATTTAAGTAATGAAATATAATGTTTTCATAATATTTTTAAGCAGAAATTGGGAAAGAATAATATGGTGATAACATTTTTGTCATTATAATTCATGAATATAAGTGAATTTATATATCAAAAAACTCAAGAAAGAAAATTTAATATCGATACACATTCACAAATTAGGTGTCCCGCAATCTTCATTATTTTAAAGAAAAATTTTGAGGGCTGCAAAGATACCGTAGCCCATCAAAGGTAAGAGTCTTATCGATAATTATTCGAATTAATATTCTTTAACTCTTTCACCCTTAAATTTAAAAATTACATGACAGTTGACCTAAAATTTCAAATTGACTCTGGAGGAATATCTTCCATGGAGGAGCTGTTTGGTGGTGTAATTTTCTTCAACTATATTTCTTCATACTCTTTTGTTTTGGTATATTATTGTCCATAATTTGCTAAAACACCATATAACAGGGTACCAAATTTTAATTTCACTAGACTAAGATCAATTACATAAACTTAGTTTGTCAATTAACTCTATTGATCTAAGACCAGCTACATATGAGACTAATGATTTGTCAAAAATTATTAGGATCCTAGCATAGCTGTTTTGTGTTTCTTTTAAATATTGATGGGTTCTTATCTAAAGAAAACCCCACAAAAAATAAAAAAATACTTGGGTTTTAGCCGGACACTATAATAAAATCAAATAATAAATCCTAAGAACAAACATTTAATTTTATCAATACATACATATATATATATATCATTGATAAGTCAAATTTCATTTTTATATATACTTCTCCATAAACACACTGGCAGGGCAAGGAACATGTCAGCCATGTGAGAATAAATTAAGAATAAATTAGGTCAGACTAGGGATGATTAAAGTAATGAAGGGAGCAATCAGCATGATGAAACAAAAATCTTCTTGAAAACCTTCCTGAGAAAATTTTCACTACTTTTGCTGGCTGTCTTATCAATAACCCTTGAATCTGTCCACTTGTAACTTGCAAGATATGTCATAAATACTAATACCAAATGAGTGTTCTTACACCTTTTAGACTAAGTTCATCTCAGGTTCATTGAATCTAGATCTGACTTCCAATGAGAAGAGAAAATCTAAAGGTGATAGAGAAACCTGTGGGGGTGAGAGAGATGTCTGCTCATAGTTTCTTGCCTTTTGGTACATAATATATAATTTAAGTCTATTACTCGATGTTTTTTAATTTATTTTATTTAAGTTATATTTTTGTCTTTAACTGATTAATTATTTTAAAAATCTATCCAACACCTATCTAAGCATTGCTCTTTCCCTTCTCCAGTTTGATACCTTGACCTGATTTTCATAATATTAGAGGGAAAAATAAAGCTCTGTTACATGCTTAAAATACATGTAAATAATTTGCTATCTACTCAATGGTCTTATTCAGCATATGTATTGGTGAAGTAACAATGACTTTCAGAAACACATGAAGTTGTCAAAGGTTTATCCACTATAAGCCATTTTGACAACTCAATCTACGTGTAGTGAGATAAGAAAGCTACATTAGTGAGAAAGCTATCGTAATTGCTGGACAAAGAAAAGAAAACAAGAGAAAAATCCAACCAAATGTTCCAAGGTACTCAGAACTACAGATCCAGATGCGTGGTATCTCCAATAAAAGTGGTTTACAAGTAAGGGAATGGTTTCTAATATATGCATTTCTAGCTGTGATTCTTCCTATTGGTTAGCTTACAGGTTAAACTAACTTGAAGCAGGGCAGGTAAAGGTAGATGGACTTCCCCATTTGTTGAATTGAGTTGTAGTTGTGAAGATGTCCAAAGGAAAAAAAAAAATACTATATTGCATTAATTTTATCAAACTAGGCAAATTAAACTACAAAGGTCAGAGGAAAGATGCCCCCTTGTCATGAAATCATCTAATTAATGAGCCACAATTGCATCTCTACATACCTCTTCCTACAAGGTAAAGAGACAACACTGCATGTTATATCACAGAGCAAAGTTTACTGGGAATTCCTCGGAACAGGGTCTAAGGTGTAATGCCCCAGTCTTCCTGTCCGATACAAATTGAGTAACTTGGCGGCAACCTTACTAAGAGTCCCTTCTTCTGATTCTTCCGGCACACGTAAGGCTTTTGAGAGGACTACGAACTGTGCTTCGATAAGTTTCACCAAGTCCTTTCCATCTTCTATATTATCACGAAAGGCTGAAATTGCCTCAAAGAGCGCTCGACGAACATCACGCACTATAAAATCCTTTAGAACAATTGTGAATCTCATTGCCAGATTAAGAATAAGATGCAAGGAACCACAAGCAGAGAATGGACAAGATTTAAGAGTCAGTATTCTGTTAGATTAGAGCCAAAAGTAACTAGCCAGATGTAGCAATGCAGTGCAACTATAGAGATCTTTGTCTAAAAGACAACACCAGTCTAACCTTACTGAGGAACATGCTACATAAACCACCCTCTGAAATTCTTTGTTTGTAGTTTTTTTTTTTTTTTGTTTTTATCTTTTTTATCTTGATTGCGTTAGGAGTATATATCTCATGTAGTTTTATTTAAAAAAAAAAAAATGATCATTTCAAGTAGTTTGTAGGTAAAAATAATCTTTTTACCTTACGGATGCTTATCCATAAGATAGCAGAAATGATCCTTAGAAAGTTAAAACGGCTCCTACAGTCATTCAGAATGCTATTTGAAGTCAGTAAGATTGATATGTCCTTATTTTCTATTTCATCTGGCGTTCCATTGTTCATATTCTGCAATTTCCTACTCGACAGTTCAACACCCACCCTTTTATCCTGGGCAAGAATATTTTCCAAAAGATCAAGATAAATGGGTAAATATTGGGCAAAGTAATGAACATCAAACAGGAGAAGGGGCAGTTGAAGGAACAAGATTTTCATGCTATAGTTCATTCGCGACCTTAAAGAAGTTAAGCTTAGAAGACTAGGTCTACCTCCCATGAACAAAAACCTTAGCTTAGTTTCAAAACTTGTATTATGCAGTTCAGACCTTTAACATTTTCACACTAGCTTTGCTGCTTGGGAGCTTACTGTAGGTAAAGAGTGGGCTTTGTTCTGCTAAATTTAGCACTTCATGCCACAGGTATTTGTAAAACAAGAATAAAAATAACTTTTATCAACTACAATGTAGATGTTAGCCCTTTCCAATGTTGTCATGGATCCTAACCAGAAAGTGCTAGCTGAAGGTGACTATTGGATTGGGTTCATTAGACAAAGTAATATACCCATTACATTTATAATAAACTATCAATGTGAGATTAGGTCGTGGCAAATTCCCTCTAAACAAGATAGAGAAAATATATTTTTTTATTTCTTAGAATAATACGAAGATTTCTCTTTTCTCTTTATAGAGGAAGAGAATAATACAAAAAGAAAATAACAAAAAAGGAAAGAGGAATATACATAGCTTCTAAGATATACAAAAAATATTCTATATTCAAAATACTTCTATTTCTACACTCCCCTTCAAGTTGGCTTGAAGATATCTTCCATGGCAAGTTTGCTCACAAGTTTCTCAAACTGAGTTCTATATACTCCTTTTGTAAGAATGTCAGCCACTTGGTCAACTATTGGAATGTAGGGCATACAAATTACTCTATTATCAATTTTTTCCTTAATAAAGTGTTTATCCACCTCTGCATGCTTCGTCCTGTCATGGAGAACTGGATTATGAGAAATAGAGATTGCAACTTTATTATCACAATAAACTTTAGCTAGAAGGGAAGTGGAGACCTTCAAGTCTGATAGAAGCCTCTTTATCTACAAGACCTCACAAATACCATGGGCAACTGCACGAAATTTGGCTTCAGCGCTGCTTCTGGCCACCACATTTTGTTTCTTACTCTTCCAAATAACAAGATTGTCTCCCACAAAGGTGCAGTACCCTGATGTAAATCTTCGGTCAGTTATACTGCTTGCCCAGTCTGCATATGTATAAGCCTCTATATGAAGATGTCCACGTTTTCTAAAAAGTAGACCTTTCCTAGGGATTCCCTTTAGGTACCGTAGAATTCTATAAGTAGCTTCAAAATGTTGTGAACCAGGTGAGTGCATAAATTGACTTACAACACTTACAGCAAAGGCTATGTCTGGTCGAATATGTGATAAATAGATAAGTCTACCCACAAGTCTTTGATATTTCTCCCTTTCTACCACATTCTTGGCCTCGGTAGGTTGAAGTTTTAAGTTAGGTTCAATGGGAGTTTCAGCAACCTTACACCCAAGCATTCATGTTTTACTAAGTAAATCCAGAATACACTTACGTTGGTTAATAAAGATCCCCTCCTTAGATCTTGCAAATTTCATCCCAAGAAAGTACTTTAGAGGACCCAAGTCCTTGATCTCGAACTCATGAGCTAATCTCCTCTTAAGCTCTTCAATCTCTCCCTTGTCATCACCAGTAATTATTATATCATCCACATAGACAATTAAGATTGTTTTCTTACCGTCGTTGGTGTGCTTGAAGAATAGTGTGTGGTCTGCTTGGCTCTGAATGTAACCATAACTTTTCATCATCTTTCCAAATCTTTCAAACCATGCTCTCGGAGATTGTTTTAGACCATACAAGGATTTTTTAAAACGACATACCTTGTTTGTACCAAGGCTCTTTTCAAACCCTAGTGGAAGATCCATAAATACTTCTTCTAAATCACCATTTAAGAAGGCATTCTTTACATCAAATTGGTGGAGTGGCCAATCAAAATTCACTGCAAGGGAGAGGAGAACTCGAATGGAGTTTATTTTAGCTACTGGAGCAAATGTTTCTTGATAATCAATGCCGTATGTTTGGGTGAAACCCTTAGCAACCAGCCATGCTTTGTATCTTTCTATGCTCCCATTTGTTTTACATTTTATAGTAAATACCCACTTACAACCTACTGTTATTTTGCTTTCTAGTTTGTTCACAATCTCCCAAGTTTCATTCTTTGCACTCATTTCCTCCTGGACTGCTAACTTTCAATCTGAGTCACCAAGGGCATTCTGAATTATTCTTGGGACATGCAGGTTAGAAATATTTGAAAGAAAGGCCTTATGATGATTGGACAATTTTTGGTATGACAGGTATTTAGCAATTGGGTGTTTGGTACAAGATCTCACTCATTTCCTAGTAGCAATAGGGACATCAATATCGAACAAGTCAAATGAAGAATAATCTGAAGGAGTGAGTTTAGAGTTACCATGAGAAGAAGAAGTATTATCGGAAAGCCCATCATTCGAAGACGTCGATTGTTCAATTGTTAGAGGAATATTCGGATTGATAGTATTGTTCAAGGTTTGCCTTCTTGTATAAAACTGAAGCTCCAATTTTGGAATATTTTGATCCGTTTGTGGTAATTCTCCCCCTGGTTCCAATCCCATCACGCTAGGCACCTGTGAACCAGACACACCTTGTTCCACAATGTTTGGAACATTTATATTCTTGAGTTGTTTATCAGAGTGGAGGGGAGCACCAATCATGGTAAGACGAGGATCATAGAGTTTTAAGTAATTATCCTCCTCAACATTAGAATTCAAAAAATTATCTTCTTTCTCAATATGTTCCCCCTGAAGATGATTTTTGGGAAAGTAGGGTTGAGTTTCAAGGAAAGACACATCCATACTAATATAAGTTTTTTTGGTGACAGGATTAAAGCATTTGTACCCTTTTTTATTTAGTGCATAGCCCAGAAAGACACATTTTCCAGCTGTGGGATCCAATTTGGAACGAAATGTTTGAGGAACATAAACAAAGCAAGTGCTTCCAAAAACTTTTAAGGGTAACTCAGAATATATACGACAGAGAGGGAATAGTTGTTTTAAAGAGTGTAAGGGAGTTTGAAACTGTAGAATGCGAGTGGGCATACGATTGATGAGATAGGAAGCGGTTAAAATTGCATCACCCCAGAGATATTTAAGGACATTCATAGAAAACATGATGGCCCTGGCAACCTCGAGTAGGTGTTGATTTTTCCGTTCAGCATTTTGTTGGGGAGTTTCATGGCAAGTGGATTGATGTAAAATTCATTTTTCTTTTAAAAAAAATCTCAAAGATTTATAAAAATATTCAGTGCCATTATCAGATCGAAAAATACAGATTTTTGTGTTAAATTGAGCTCCAATCATATGGAAAAAATCCTTGAAAGTTCTAGGCACATCTGATTTCTTTGCAAGAAAGTAAACCCAACAAACTTGAGTATGATCATCAATAAAAGTAACAAACCATTTTTTTCCAGACAAAGCGGAGACTTTAGAAAGGCTCCAAACATCACTATATATTAAATAGAATGGTTTTGAAGGACAATAGGGTTTTGGAAGAAATTTAACACGATGATCTTTGGATAAATGACAACTCTCGCATTGAAACATAGAAGGATCCACGCCTTTAAACAACGTAGGAAATAAATATTTCAAGTAAGGAAAACTGGGATGGCCTAGCCTAAGATGCCATTGCATTATTTGATTAGAAACAGAAGTAGAACTAATACCACTTAGCCTGTGAGCTTTTTTATTACGCAAGACATCCCCATCCAAATAGTAGAGCCCGTTTATTTCTCTAGCACTGCCAATCGTCTTCCCCGAGTTCTGGGCCTGAAAAATGCAATAGGAATAAAAAAAAATAACACGACAGTTAGAGTCTTTGGAAAGTTTACTAAGGAAAAGAAGATTGCAGGTAAGTTTAGGAACATGGAGAACTAATTGAAGATCAATATTGGCAGAAAGTTTAATGAGACCTTTACCTGCAATAGGTGAAAGACTACCATTGACTATTCTTATTTTTTCACTACCAGAACAAGGAATATACAAGTTGAATAGATGCGATAAACCAGTCATATGATCAGATGCTCTTGAATTAATGATCCATGGAACAGATTGAAAAGAGCTAGATAGGGCAAAGGAATTTCTACCTGAATAGGCCAAAGAACAATTGGGTGTACCTGGGGACAAATTAGGCTTTAGCAGTCGCAGAAGTTGATCAAGTTGCTCTTTGTTGAATGGTCTTGCATCAGCTTCATGGGCAGTAGGTTGGGATTGCTTCGATCTAGACTTCCAATTGGCTGGCTTGCCATGAAGCACCCAACAAGTCTCCCGAGTATGGCATCGTTTATTGCAATGATCACATCAAACACGAGGTTTTTCTTCCACCTTTCATTGACCCGCAATATGCCATCCACAAGCATTAGCATCAACAGTCACGAGCGCCATATTTTTAGATAGCCCACTTTCACCACTCTTTTTCTTGCCCAACATAACCAGTCTTCGGCTTTCTTCACGCCGAACTTCAGAAAAAGCTTCACTAAGAGACGAGAGTGGATTTCTACCGACAATCCTCCCTCGGACTTCATCATACTCAACATTGAGTCCAGCAAAAAACTTAAATACCCGATTAGCATAGACCATTTTCTGATAATATTTGCAATCTTATGTGTTTTTCCACTCATATGTATTGAAGAGATCCAAGTCCTGCCAAATGTGATCTAAAGAATTAAAATATATGGTGACAGTATCTCTACCTTGTCGAATCTCACCAAGTTTCAAGTTGAGCTTGTAGATTTGGGATTGATTCCCCAAATCAGAATATATGGCAGTGACTTCGTCTCATAGTTCCTTGCTGTAGAGAAACACATATAGTTCGAACTTATCTCTTCCTCCATGGAGTTAACAAGCCACGTCATCACCATTGAATTCTCAACATCCCAAATGTCATTCAACGAGTCTTTATTGTCCGGGGCTGATGTGGCGCCAGTTAAATAACCAATCTTTCCCTGACCTCAAATGTACATACGAACAGATTGCGACCAACGCAGGAAATTGGTACCATTGAGATGAATGGTCGTAAGCTGTACCGAATGTGAGTCGGAGGAGTTTCGGGGAACTCGAAACTAGTCTTGAGAAGACTGGGATTGCTGGGTCGGAGTGACTGAAGATGTAGAGTCAGTCATGATGTTTGAACAAACAGATCAGGGCAGCAGAAGCAAGGACCCACTAGCAGCTGGATCTGGATCTATACACAGTGGCTGGATCTGGACACCCTGGCAGTGACCCACGGATTTGGATACTTGGATCTGGGTACCCAGTTGCCCAATCTAAACAATAGAGGGCCAGAGCTTATTTGAGGGACAAAGGCAACGAACGGCAACACGAACGAAGCAGCACAATCAGATCAAGGACGTTTGATTGTGCAATGCAGCATGAACGAAGGATAGGGGTGGCTCTGGGGTGCGACACAGAGCCGACCTTTGCGATAGCAATAGGTGCGAACGTCTGATGCGTGATGGAAAAGTAGCATGAATGACAGATAGGGGCGGCTCTAGTGTGCGATGCAACGCCAACCTTCACGACCAAGGACAGCAACAGGTGCGACTGATGGAAGCCGACCTTGGAAGCCGACCTTCGCGAGAGGCTAGGAGGTCGCAGCCATTCCAGAGGTGGGAACCCACTGGAGAACAACGATGACTGTAGATGCGGCAGCGGTCGGGATGGCCAGATCTTAGAGGTGGCGGCGGCAGCCTGAGGATGCAGCGGTGATAAGCAACCGGTGAAGGACGGCGACACTTCTTGGGTATAGCAGAGGAATAGGAGAAATTAGGGTTTCACAGTGAACGGCTGTGATTTAATCCCTAATTCTTGCTCTGATACCATCTAAACAAGATTGAGAAAATATATTTCTCTATTTCTTAGAATAATACAAAGATTTCCCTTTTCTCTTTATAGAGGAATAGAATAATACAAAAGGAAAATAACAAAAAAGGAAAGAGGAATATACACACAATATACATAGCTTCTAAGATATACAAAGAATATTCTATATTCAAAATACTTCTATTTCTGCATTCCCCCCTTTCAAATCCTGGTGTCCACGTCAGGCCAGAAATCAATATCTCAATATCACTTTCTTGCATGCACCAACTCGATACACTGGGGATCCTCCTCATTCAAAAGTGCTAGCTGAAGATGACTATTGGATTCGTCAAGGAAAAAAATATACCCAAGATCTCCCAATGAACTCTGATGTGGGATTAGGTCAAGACAGGGATATAAAGAAATATATGCAGAAATATTGTATCATACTTCACAGACACAGGTGCAAAGTGCAATAAGAGAAAGAGTGTCAAGACTCTGAAAATTATATTAGAGACAACAACCCAAACACAGGTAATAGAAAGTAGTTAATCTCCAATTTTTTCTTTCTCAATGGCGTATCCCCATGGTTGAGGGAGGGTTGTTTTTTCTCAATTATTGGTGGATTTTTTTTAACCTTATTTCTCTGATGATGAGGAGAGGCAAACCCATCATTGACCATTCTGAGTTCTTTAGAAGACTATTTATTTTGTTTCTCAACAAAATGAGTTACATGGGAACAAAAAACAAAGCATTGAAAAAGTTCACTGATAGGATATTGTTGATTTGATTTATCTTATTTTTGTTTTGATTTATCATAATTTTTTCAGGTTTTAGAGTTATATTTGGTTTAGATTTTAGATTGTTATCTCTTAGTTCGGTTTTTGTTGAGATGATTATAGTTAGGATAGGATTTCATACTTATATTTAGGATTAGAATTCAGCTAACATATAGGTAGATGTATACTGAAATTCACCACTCTTGATTACTGAACACTTAATTACTGAATCTCCCCTGAGGTCTCTGCTTTTTCTCTCTTTCTCTCTCCCATCTTTTGCTTCTTCTCTCCTCTTCTTAATCTCTTCTCTTTCTTTTTGATTTTCTGCAATCTTTATGCTGTTCCACGTCATTCACTCCATTCTTCCCCCGCTTAAAATATTAAGATCAAATAATAAGATGGTACAAAAGACGTCATACCTGTGTGTGGTCTGTGGTATATTCCTTCCGTCTTTTGTCCGACTTAGAGTCACCTGACGTTTCTAATTTGTCATCTACTGATAATTTTTCATTCTCAGAGGTACACAGTTTTGCCCATTTGTTGTATTCATCACTCAGGTTGAGGATAGCCAAAAAATATTGAGCCAATTCTGCTTCCCCAACCAAATAGTCCCTGAGAGCCCCTGCATTTTCAAGCATACATATAGAGCTGCTGAAATGACAGGTCTTAATCATCTCATCATACCCAGATGAAACAGACCTTGTCCCGTCACAAAGGCAATACTACCTTTTGTAAAATTGTACCTGTTAAAGCCAGTTTGGAGCACACCTCATCATCAGGAATTTCGGGAGGCAAAACACCAGGGGTGTCCAAGACATAAATATTAGGATGGCTGGCAATCTGAAAATGAAAGTTAACTAGCTTAGCACATGATGTGAAATATTTATAGCAGACAGATAAAGGAAAATTGGGGGGGGGGGGAGAGAAAAAGAAAACCCAGAAAAAAGTAACTGCATAATATAAAAGATATTTTCTTACACTTGTTCTTGCAAGGTCCTTAAAAGGACTATATTGATTAAAATCCGAACTCAAGTAGTTTTATCACACAAATTGATTATTGGTTTCTGCATTTTCTTAGCAATCGAATCAAGCATCATAATCAACAATAAAACCTAACTATGACTACTCATATTCTTGTCCCTAAGTTAATACAAGGTAAGGGATTAGGTGGTCTTTGAATAACATCCTTTGTCAAAATGACCTTTAGAGGGTCTCACAAGCATAAAGCACAGAAGAAAGAAATATTTCAAACCTTCAAGCTGCTGATATTTCTTGTTTCCCCTGGCTGTGGAGTTACAGTTGCATGTTTCAACTTCCCCTTCTCTGAAAAATAAAAATATGCCACCAAGTACCAAATTAACCACTCATGAAATTTTCTATATGTGGAAAAGGATTGAAAATGAGACTTCTAACTTGAATTAGAAAAACACTGATGGATAATAGGGTTGATAAAGTTGGAGTACCAGCAGCACTAATCCGACCAATTTGATGCAAGGAATTGGCAAGGGCAGACTTGCCAACGTTAGGGATCCCAACAAGCATAACTGTTGTAGTATGATTAGAATGGCCAGTCCTCTTCAATTCTCTAACTTGGGCTTGTATAAAGTTCAGGAACTGTTAAATGTGAAATCCAATGAAATGCCACTAAATTTGATGCACTACAACTGAATTAAGTGAATCAATTATAGAATAATGTCTTCTATTGCCTTATTCCAATGATTTCTGTCTTGGAACTTTCCATCATGGACTTCAAGTCCATATTTGAGCTATACATAAATCGTGACAGAAACCTACCAAATGAACACCCAATTTGAGCATGGTAAGAACAAACCAGGCATAGACATGCTTCTACAGACCCTGGATTGGAACTGTTAACAGTTAAGGAGGTGATTGCATGTCTGTGTGTAGTAATCCAAGCAAGACAAGACTCCACACTGAGAATGGAAACTAATTATTGATGAACTGAAAGTGACAATAAGAAAAGGCAGACTCATGCAAATGGTATCTTAAATGCAAGGATCAATGATATACTCTTGAAACAAAATAGAATGGCTCATCTGCATGAACAGCCCAATCAAATGTTGCTAAATGTATTGTGAAGGAGTTTTTGTAGTTACCCGCCTGATGTCCTCCTTATTATGAGAATTGACTCCATAAGAAATGTAGTTTTGTCGTTCGAAAAATGCCCTCCACTCCTGTAAGGGTGTGAAATATAGAAGAAGTGGATATAGATCAGACTCCATCCAAGTCAATATTCTGAAAGTAAATATAACCAGTGCCAAGGAATTTATTTCGCTAGCCACTAGGCATACACAAGATATGCAATTTAAGACAACTGGTACACCTCTTCATTTGCTTTACCCAAAACATGTATGCAATAGTGAGCCGCAAAAACTAGAGTACCTAATGAGTCTCAACGTCATGAATCAAGAATCCAGGATTTTCTATCAGTAAAGAAAAATAAAAATAAAAGGAATGAAAGAATAAGCTAATTAGCTTATTCTGAATATAATTGGCAATCCGACTGGTCAGGTAATTAGATTTTGGCTGGGGGAGCATAGGGCTTTACTTTTGTACCCATTCAAGTCAACTCAACTTAAATTTAAAAAGGCCGATTTACTTTTACAGTAAAAATTTCAACGGAGACAGCGAATTCCATATGAGAATAAAACATATGAAGACAAGCTTCATAATTCTATGGCAAGTTTTATGGTCCCGTGAGTCACATTATCTTTATCCCTCTAAAACTTAGAAATTTCTAACATTTGGTTGTCAAGATCAAATCCTGACAGGGCTTCTCTTCCAATTTGGAAGAGAATTAGAGGTGTAGAAGGGAAATAAAATAAAGAAGGAAGGATATAGAAGAATCGAGAGAGAGAGAGAATTTAAATTTTTGTATTGATCGATGCCTCACATGGGCAGAAGCAAGGCTTTATATATAGCCTCTGTCGCAGTTGTAACTGCCTATTCCTGATTTATTACAATTAGGCCCCCTCACTAGTATGAATTACCCCTTTGTAGCCCTTATACTATCGGGCACATAACAATTCCCCCATTCTTCGGATGTCTCTTGTCCCCAAGAAAGTTAAAGCAGCCCAATCGCCTTTGGAAATTGCTGAAGTAGATCGGGTAGGTACTCCCATGTATTGTTCTCAGGGTGTAAGTTGGACCAACGAACTAGGACTTGTGTAATCAGGGCCTCCTGCTTATGTATGACTCTTTTATCTACTATAGTCGTTGGCTCAGCCTCTGGGCTATTGTTTCCAACCATAGGGGGTAAAGAGGGGCTCGAGGGATTGGCTTCTGTCGAATTCTTAAGGAGGGAGACATGGAATACATGGTGTATTTGGGTGCCTTCTAGTAGTTGCAGTCGGTATGCCACTTTTCGTACCCTGGCCACAATTGGATATGGTCCATAGAACTTTGGACTCAGCTTTGTCACATGTGACTGTGCTAGGGCCTTCAAGTGAGCTTGCCTTAGTTTCAGATATACTGCTTCCCCAACCCTGAATTCTCATACACTCCTCTTTTTGTTTGCGAATTGCTCCATTCTATTTTGTGCAGTAGAAAGTTCTCTCTTCAATGTAGTCAATACTTGTTGCCTCTATTGTAAATAAGAGTCTATTGTTGCCACCGTGGTGGATTCTCCCAAGGTTGGTAATAGTGGGGGCTTATAACCACATAGAGTTTCAAAAGGGGTCATCCTTAGGGAGTTGTGGTAGCACAAGTTGTACCACCATTGGGCTTATGCCAACCGGTAGGGTGCGTGAAGCATAAGCAACGAAGGTAAGTTTCCAAACACTAGTTAACCCTTTCTATCTAACCATTTGTCTCTGGGTGATAAGCCGAAGACATGTGGAGTTGAGTGCCTAGGGCCTTCATCAATTCCTTCCATAGGAGGCTGGTGAATACTTTATCACGATCTAAGACAATGATAATGGGATTCCATGTAACTTCCCCACCTAGTCTAGAAATGCCCTTGCCACTTCCTAAGCAGTGAAAGGATGTGCCAAACCGATGAAGTGAGCATGCTTAGTAAATATGTCCACAACTATGAGTATACAGTCTCGTCCTTCTGACCTTGGGAGCCCTTCCACAAAATCCACAATGATATTAGTCTAGGCCTAGTCCGGTATTGGTAAGGGTCATAACAGACCTAGGGGAGGTATGGACTCATGCTTGCACCTCCTGCATATGTCACACGATAGGATATAGTCCTTCACCATCCTCTTTTGCTAGGGCCAATAGAACAACTGCTTAATTATGTGGTAAGTACCATGTATGCTTGAATGCCCTCCAACAAGAGACCCATGTGAAGATTGGAGTATCTTTTCCTTTAGTGTGTCATAGTCCCAAATCACTAATCTCCCTTTGTACCTGAGGATGCCATTAGTTAATGTATAATCAGTTCAATAGTTAGGGTCAAGAACTAATTGTTCCAAGAGCTCCTTGGTCCAATTCCCCTTCTCATAGATGGCAATAACCTCCCTGTACCAATCTAGAGTTATAGAAGTAATGTTGTCAATGTTCCCTCCTTAAAACAACATGAAAGAGCATCAGTTGCCTTATTCTCCTGCCCCTTCCTGTATTGGATCATGTAATTGAGTCCCATTAGTTTAGGCAAACCCTTCTTCTGCAATTGAGTATGGAGCTTCTGTTGTAACAGAAATTTCAAACTCTCGTGGTCTATCTTGATGATGAACTCTCCCATTTCTAGATAGTGTCGCCACCTTTCAACTACGATGAGGACTGCTAATAGTTTGTGGTCTATCTTGATGATGAACTCCCCCCTTTCTAGATAGTGTCGCCACCTTTCAACTCTGATGAGGACTGCCAATAGTTCTTTATCATACACGCTAAGGCCAAGATGTTTAGGGGTTAATGCCTGACTTATGAAGGCTAAGGGTCTACCCTCTTGCATAAGAACTGCTCCTACCCCATTGTTGCTTGCGTCAGTTTCTAACACAAATGGTTTATTAAAGTCAAGTAAGCTTGAGGTTGGTACCTCGTTCAGGGCCTTTTCAACAATTCAAAAGATTCTTCCACCTGGTCACTCCAATGAAATCCCTCTTTTTTTAGCAACTCTATCAATGGCTTACTTATCATGCCACAATTCTTCACAAATTGCGTGTAGTATCCGATAAGCCCCAAGAAGCCGCTTAAGGCTCTAATAGTGATAGGCCTAGACCATGAGATTACAACTTTAACCTTCTTGGGGTCTATGTTGACCCCTGCACTAGAAATTATATGCCCCGAGTACTCCACATGGGGTTGTGCAAATGCACACTTGGACCTCTTGACGTACAACTGATTGAGGGACTTGAAGTGCTATTCTTAGGCGGTTTAAGTGTTGGGAAAGGGAGGGGTTGTAGATAAGGATGTCATCAAAGAACAGAAGGATAAATTGGAGTAGGTAAGGTTTGAAAATATGGTTCATCAGGGCTTAGATGGTTGTAGGAGCATTAGTGAGGCCAAAGGGCATTACCATAACTTTGTAATGGCCCTGATGGGCGAGGAAGGCAATTTTGTGGATGTCTTCTGGATTCATACGAATCTGGTAGTACCCTGATCTTAAGTCAAGTTTGGTGAACACTTTGGCACCCCCTTCCCCCCAATTCATCTAATAGGTCTTCCACAACAGGTATGGGAAATTTTCTTTTTGACTGCAATGGCATTAAGTTGACAGTAGTCAACACAAAAACGCCAACTACTGTCTTTCTTCTTAACAAGGAGTACGGAGAAGCATAGGGACTAAGGCTAGGCCAAATGATGGACTTCTGTAACATGTCCTTGATCATCTTTTCTATTTCAGTTTTCTGTTTGGGAGGGTAACGATATACTCGGATGTTTATGGATTTAGAGTTAGGTTTAAGGTTAATGGTATGGTCAAAGTATCTCTTTGGGGGTAAGGTATTAGGTTCCACAAACAAGTCCTTAAACTCAATTAGAAGTGACTCAAGGGAATCAAGTTCATGTACCTGCCAAGGCCCTTTTGGTTGTTCATCTATGGTCAGCCCCATTTCTCCTTCTATCTGCATGTCTTCCTTTGATTGTTCCATGGCATGGACCGAAAATAATTGGGCCACTTGTGATAATTTGGTCTTGAGAATTCTTTGCAACCTCTTACTTGTTATCAATTTGCACACCCCAATCTCCATACTACCAAAGAGTGTCATCCTCTTCCCTGTGACAACCCTAGGGTTTGGCTAGGGTTTAGAAAGGGAATTGGAAAATTTGGGAGAGAAATAGAGAAGAATTGGAGGGAGAGACAGAGCAGTAATAGGAAGAACGGAGGGAAAACAAGGGAAAACGAGAGAGAAAATGGAGGAGAGAACTATTACTAACAAATCATTTTCAGCATACATTTCTCTACATGTTATAGTCCATTGTTGTTAAAATCCTAATTCAACACCTACAATTTTATTATTTTACATGTCGGGACCCCTAAACAATTCAAATCACATGCAAAATCGGAATTGGGGTAAAATGGCACAAAATTGGGATTTTAATGGGTAAAATCGTAAAATTGCATGGGTAAAATCGCATAAAATCAGGATTTTATTTATGCTTTAAATTTTGAACACCATGTTGTGATGCAAACTAACAATTGATTTGTGATAACTTTAAAATCGCATAAATTATGCAAACTAACAATTGATTTGTAATAACTTTAACCATGCTTTGATTATGGATGGATGAATGATGATAAATGATAGACTTAATATTTAGAAATTTCATATTATTTAATATTTTTGAAATTGATAGATAAAGTAATTTTGAAATAGATACATACATTTCATTTATAATAAGGAATAATCAGGTTATTAAATAATATTAATTTTTTTTATAAAATTATGTTATTATAAACATATATTTAAAAAAATTAAAGAATATTTTTAATTGTCTCTAAAATCTTATGCTTATGGCCCCTGTTTTGATCCCACTTAAAATCTCAATTTTAACTACCTTGCTACAGCCTATTTATAGGCTATTCAACTAAAGTAAAATCCAGACACAACATCCATGTGCACTTCAACATAATCAATAGCATCTCCTAACAAACCATTGTAATTAATTACAATATTGCCCCTCTAATTCCCCTTGGGTCATGACAATTCCCCCTCCTTGAAAGGTTTCTTACCCCCAAGAAACTTATTACCATTGAGTCGTTGTTATTCATCCGATGCCCATCTTCAACAATTGGTTTCTTCTTTGCCTTTTCTTGTTCTCATCTTGTATTTCCCTTTTCTTTTGCTTTCTCTTTTCTTTTTCCTTAACAATACTATGACTTGTTGCAACACCAAGTCCAACCATCCACCACTTCCCTATTGCCATTGAAAATGGTTCCGATGGAGCTATCATTCCTGTAATGATATCATTTCCATTCATAGGAAGAAATTCAAACTTCTCTGTAAGCAAAACATTGTCCATTACTTCCAACTCTTCTAACTGCAATGTCACATCAACTCTATCTAATTTCCGACCTTTAAGTAAATCAACCCTTTTGGCAGTTGTTGTCTTGTCTTGTGTGCCCGTGCCAATGACATATGGATGAAATGTTCCATGCAAGGTGCCTAGTGCAATCCTTTCGTCCTTCTCCTCAAGTACCTGGTAAAGAGGCTTTTCAGGTTCCCTCCTCTTCTACTTCCGGAGATCAATAGCATCAGAAGTCTCAGCTCCATTGGGAGTGCTTGAGAGGTTGTCAACTAATTGAATGTCATCCTTCAATTCCTCAATCTCTTCTTCCACCTCCTCTTCTTCATCTTCTTCTTCCTCCAAATCACCCCGATGTTTGGTCTTATTAATTGGTTCTTCCTCATAGTCGGGTTGATCTTGTAGCAGAACCCCAAAAACATCACCATAAAGCGGACAGCCATATTCATCAACAGGAGGTTTACCCCAACCTCCAGGATGATAACCAAAACTAGCTCCAAGGGAAATAGGAGCATTCAACCCAAGAATTTTCAAATGCAGATAAGAAGGGGGTGGACCATATCTCTACATGTTGATGAGCCCCATGGGGGATGAGCTCATTTAGGCATCCCAAGAGCTTCTTTTAGTTCTTATGACAACATACTAGGCTTCATATCCCTTAGCTTTACCTCAAACTCTTTTCCTTCAAAGTACAGATCGCCATGTGTTATCAGCTTAGCCTTAGTTTGATATTTGAAAAATGCATCATGGAGAACCTGATAATCAATATCCATATTTCCCATATTTGGTTGCATCCTCTCCTGTTGTTTCTGTTTGAGTTTCTTACTATCCTCTTTCTCAATATAAGCATGTCTGATTTTCTCAATCCCTGTAGCTATAATGAAATTGGGAAGTTGAAAAGGTTGTTTCTCAATGCCTCGTTTCCCCTGTTATTCCTCCACTATTCTCTTCTGTTTTAGCTTATTGAATTCCTCAATGTCATCCGTCCTCATCTTCTCCCTAAACCGATTGCAAAGACCATGTACGAACTCCGACCAACTCCATTCCACCCTTTCTCGACTCTAATTCTAAAACCAAGCATTTGCAACATCACCAAAATAAGACGCAGCCATGTTCACTTTCTTCCTTTCAACTACTCGATATTGATAGAACACCCATTTACACCGTTGAATCCACCATCGAGGTCTATCTCTTTCAAACAGGGGAATGTCGATTTGTGGCCCTAGAGGATTGGAGTAGTTACCTCCAATTCCTTAGGTCAGATTGTCTTCTTCCACCTCCACCCTATCACTTGCTTCCATCTGATTGTTCGGCCTCTGTCTTGCCCTCGGCGTTGTTAGGATTGGCGCCAATGAAGCCCAAAGAGGAAAGTCCGTTGAGAGGCCGACAGTAGGCTGTCAAGCAAACATGCTCAAGGCTGCACTCACTTGCTAGCTGATTTGCTGGCTTAATCCAGTAAATTCCTCTCAAAGCCCGCTAACGGCTCGATCCAAATTGGTCGCATACTCCGATCGGCTCCAACTGATCTCTTTTCGAGCTTGTTGGATCCCCATCTCCAAGCGATCATCCAACTGTTCTTGGTTTTGGCATATCCCAATTTCGATAGCATCCAATCGGAATTCCATTTGGTTCACCCCACGTTGCCTTCAATTCCAAACCTCAATTATCAGCCGAGATTCACCAGCTCTTCGGTGCCTTCCAAGTTCAAACACGATTAACTAGAATTCACCTTAACCTCCGCCTTAGTTAAGATGCAATAGCTAAGGACCATCGCCTTCTTAATTTCAGCTTCTGGACTCGTTTCCAATCAAATAACTCGTTGCGCCACTTTTATTTTCCTTCCTCGAATCTAAATTCCACAGCCTGAGTTCACCCAAACCCATTGCACATGCAACAATTAGACCTAGAATCACACAATTGAAATCGTCAATTTATTTCACCTTCAAAATCGCGACAATCACATATTGATCGGCTCTGCTTCAATTCGCCTAGGCCTACGTCCACTTCTCCCCAATCACCGACCATTGGTTGGAGGACCACCGCACTCCTTGAGTTTGCCTTGATCGACAGGTCCTCGGGATCCAATCGCGATCGATGTAGGCTCCGATCGCTCCAATCTGCTTCTCTTTGGTGCCTTAATCTCCGTCTAAATCATTACTCGATCAATTGCCAGAAGTCGTCGGGAATAGATCAACTGATAATCAGCTCCCTGTGATTCAATTGGCTCTATTATAGTCCTTCAAGTCACCTCTAAAGTGAGTCTCATCCTCGCCTTCAACCACTAGACTCGTCTCCGACACTGCTACTTGAATTCCCTAGAAAGATGTGCAACTTCTTAAACGAACTTGCGCTTCACAATTCTGAAATCAGCTTCCGAAAATCGTTGACCTGCTGCATTTCCAAAAATCATTGATCTATGATCAGCTTCCAAAAAACAGCAAGCGAAAAGCTTCTGAGAACCGATAGCTCTGATACCAAATGTGACGACCCTAGGGTTTGGCTAGGGTTTAGAAAGGGAATTGGAAGAATTTGAGAGAGATATATAGAAGAATCAGAGGGAGAGACAAAGCAATAATAGGAAGAATGGAGGGAAAACAAGGGAGAATGAGAGAGAAAATGGAGAGAATTATGACTTCAACTAAAAGTAAAATCTAGACACAACACCCATGTGCACTTCAACAAAATCAATAGCATGTCCTAACAAACAATTGTAACTAATTATAGTATTACCCCGCTAATTCCCCTTGGGTCGTGACATTCCCTTCTTTTTCAAAAGTGGCTCCCATTTTATTGAAGTCAAAACAAATTGGACTCACATTCCTCAACACAATATCACATCCCCCTAGTTTCAATAACCTTAGATCTACTTCAAATTCTCCCCCCTACATTTGCCAACAAAAACCTTCACAAGCTTATTTACACACGACCTTTGGGCCATTAGCCACTATCACCGAGAGTGGATAACTGGATGTGTGCCTATAAGGGTACACTTCAACTTTTTGGCAATCCCTTCATCTAGGAAACTGTGGGTACTCCCACTGTTCATTAGTATCATCAATTTATTATTTTGTGCTTTGCCCTCAACCTTGATTATCTTATTGTTGGTTAGTCCCTTTAGGACATGTAGGAATATTTCCACCTTCTCATCCTCCTCAGTTTCCCCCTTATTGTTGTTTTCTTCTTCCTCTATCTCCACTTCTTCTTCTACTTCCAGTAATAGCAATTGTTGTTTACATTGGTGCCCTAGGGTGTATCTATCTCCACAGCGGAAGCAAAGGCTTGCTTACCTCCTCTATTCTAGTAGTCTGCTTGCCAAGGGTTGAGCAGGGGTGATAGCTACCATCCCCTTGTTGCTCTGGCTGGTCCTCACAATCTCTTTGTTATACCCCTTACTCCTTTGTTGAGAAGCCCCTCCTCGTACCATCTTCCCAGCCTACTTCTGTTTCCTCATGAGAGCTTCCTTTGTCATCTCTTGTAGTTTAGCACATTCTGCAACTTGCTTGATGGATTTAGGCCAAAACATCTTAACCATTAGCTAGAGTTCTTCGCTCAAGCCACTAATAAAGCTTGAGACAAAGTAATCTTCTGTGAGGGTGGGGTTTAGTATTAGCATCATTGATTTAATCTCTTCGAATTTCTGTTGGTACACTAGCACCGGTCCTTCCTGTCTAAGTTTATTGAACTCCTCCACCACATTTATCATGCCTTGATCTCCAAATCGGTCACACAATTCTTCCACAAATTCTCCCCAAACACAATTCTCCTACACCTTACTCCACCCCTAAAACCAAGCATCCCCAACATCATTCAAAAAAGCCGCAACCAAGGTAACCTTATGATGTTCGACTACGTTATGCATTCTAAACATACGCTCACGTCGTCTAACCCACCATCTCAGGTTCTGACCCTCAAACAACAGAATCTCCAATTTAGGAATAGGAAATCCAAGCTAACCAACAGCAAAAGGGACTCCTTGCCTCATTTCCACATTATTTTCTCCAATTATAGGTGGATCTATCTCTAACTCTGAAGATCCTTTAGGCCTAGGAGCCATCCCTTGTTTGGGAAGAAGTGGCTCAAATCTTTATCTAGGAGGAAAATTGGGGAAGAGTCTTACCAAAATTTGGCCAGTAAGCATGACCATGAACTGTTGCATCTGATCCCAAAATTGTTGACTATGTTCCTGCATTTGCTCTTGTAACCAATTGTGCCGATCGCAACTCTCTTCGTGCCAGCTCTCCATTACTCCTTCAATTCTCCTTTCCACCACCGTATCCACCGAGGATTCCAACACTCCCATTGGGATCTGTGCTTCTACAACTATTGTGGACACTTGCTGCAATTGCGATTCCATTTGCTTCATTCTCGTCTCGTCGACCATTGGAAAGAAGTCTTGATAGTAGTGATCGCCCTGAATCGAGCTTTGATACCAGATTGTCAAGATCAGATCCTGACAGGGTTTCTCTTCCAATTTGGAAGAGAAATTGACAGGTTTAGGAGGGAAAATAAAGAAGGAAGGAAGGAATGAAGGATATAGAAGAATCAACACAGAGAGAGAGAGAGAGATAATTTGAATTTCTATATTGATCAATGCCTCACGTGTGCGGGAGCAAGGCTATATATATAGCCTTTGTCGCAGTTGTAACCACCTATTCCTGATTTATTACAATTAGGCCCCTTTACTAATATGAATTACCCCTTTGTAGCCCTTATACTATTCGGCACATAACATAGGTGTGCATCTAATAATCCCAATATATGCCCTCATTTTTGTTGTCGTCGTTACCATCATATTAGTAATAGAAGGTGTTATTCCACCAATATGCTAATCATGTTGCCGCACTACTCAAGCTTTCTTTTAAAGCCTCAATGATCAATTGTATCTCAACGTGAGAAAAATTATCTTTTGACTCTAACCAACCAACTCTCCATACTCTCCACATTCTTTAGAGCCTATAAACTCAATATTCTTATTCCAACTTGTTAAATATATGTAAATGGATTATTTCAATATTCTGAAAAATTATTGATATCTTTTCATATTGTTCTATTCAATCATTCGCAGTAAGGGTTCCAAATACAGATTGGCAAGTGAATCCCTCCCCCAAATTAATCATATAGCCAAGAGAAACAGTAAACCAAAATTGAATGAAATGAGGAATCCTCTTTTTGACTCTAAATGTTCCACTTCAGACCTTGCAGATAAACATTGATATCGAGGTATAAGACAGACTTGAAAGCATTTTATAATAAGCCTACTTGTTATTTAGTGCCTTTAAGCTTTGTACTGACTTATTAAAATACATGTAAATAAATAATTGCAATGTTCCAAAACAGATAGAAGATCTTCAGATTATGCCATTCAATTATTCACAAAAGGGTTTGAGAAATACAGATTTCAAGGGACTAGTTCAATTAATCAAACCATAAAAAACATCGTCCACCATAAGAAAATCCTAGTTGATAAGGCAACAGAGTGAAACATCCACCTCAGTTTGCACGCGATTTGCCAGGTCCATCTTGTTCAAGACTATAATATGCCTTGGGGATTGTGCACAGTTTCTCAACAACTCATATTCTGAAGACGATGGAACCTGAAATTGACAAAATGACATATTATCACACTTTGAAGAACCGGCATCTAAAATCAAATAAGCTGAAATGTTATCAGAAATCCCACACCCACTAAGGAAAGCACTCTATCCATCTTTAAGAACCTCAACTACAATCACAAGCCTTAACCCCAATAGGTGGGATCAGTAACATAAATTCTAGACCTCCAATCACCTCAATCTATGACCATGTCCTCTCTTAACACAAATATATCGATTGTTGATCCCACACCGAGCCAATCTACAACACACTTGCATAAACCACCATCTCAATTTCAATATCCACTATGTATAGTGCATCGAAAACATCCACAGAATACCATGACTAACTGGGGTAGAGTAAATTGTTACAAACCCAGGCCATAAAATAGCTAGAGTACAGAGAAAGAAGCACACATAAAACCACCATTCACGCATTTCATCAAACAGATGGCTTGCTAACACCACTGTGCGTCAAATTAAAACTTAAAAGTAATGCAGGTCAAGAAAAAGTGCAAAAAGATGAAGCACCCTTGCATCTCTGACTTCAACGACTAGATCAACCAACGGTAACCGCTCCGCTATGGCACGAGAAGCCGCCGCCATGTGAGGAGTATACCAGGTTGACCCTTTCTTTCCCGCAACTTTCTTCACGGCAGCACCCAATGTTTGAACGAAACAAGACATTGCCGCCATTGGGCACTCGCCATCAAATCAAAAGAACAAAAATACAGTGGTGAAACGGTGGCTTAAATCGATTGTTTGATATGGAGCTGGCGATACCATGAAGTCAGATACATAGCCGTTGCTGGGAGCCAACAGTAGCCACCAAGAAGAAGATCGACAAATGGATTGGGTAACCAAATTAGATAACAATGTAGAAATCAGCCCAATTCAGTCGGTGCTCAATCCAACGACAGAAAGGCCCAAACACATGAAATGAAAGATCAACCCAGAGCCGAACCTAAAGGCCGAAGTGAACTGAATTATATTACTGAAAGAATATATATTATATACACTTTGCACCCTCGAGATTCGACCAAATGATAGAAATATTCCCAATATTTAAGAAATCACAATAACCTGCCTTTATTTTTTTAACTCCAACGGCATATTTGATAGTCAACTTTTTTTATAAAAAAAAGGTAAATTTTTTACCTAATTTTTAACTTATGCATTGTTTGACATTTATTTTTTTTTAAAAAAATCATTTTCCTTGCAATAGTTTCGTGTGAAGGCATTTTCTTTCAAATCATGAAAATCAAATTTTTTAGGAGAAGAGATAGAATTTTTTAGGCAATTGAAAGCAAGCAGTGGGCGGCCACTGGGAGATGAGGGAAAAGGGTAGGTGGGTGGGGGGTTTGTAAATTATTTATATTTTTTATTTTTAATAATAATTAGTAAATATAAATATATAAAATTATGTATAAATTATTTCTTTGGAAAACAAAAAATAACAATTTTGTAGTTTTATTTATTTGAGAAAATAATTTAATTAATTTAAAATACATTATTATTTTAAATTTTGTATACAAATTTTATTACTTTTCAATACATTTTCATCATTAAATTCCATAAAAAATGATTAAATTGTATGAAAAATATTACCAATCAAACACCAAAAGATGAAAAATACCAATCAAACAGATTAAACTTTCAATTTTTAGGAATTCATTTTCCTTACAATTCAATTCTCTGTAATTCATTTTCTTTCCACTCAAATTCCACTTTTACAATCAAACACACCCTAATTATATTTCTCCTTTATCGTTGTCAAAATCATTAATATATGGTGAAAATATCCTTGCATTTTTTCTTTCTCCCTTCATCGTCCTCCTCTATCAACAAATTAACTAGAATTCAACGATATATCGATCTTTTTGTGATTTAGCGATGGTAAAGAGACAATGATCGACAAACAATCAAATTTCAACTAATTTGTCATGTAAGAAAAAAATAAAGAAAATGATATAAAATATGAAAATATTTTAATCGTATTAAAACTTTTAACATTTATAAATTAATGATCGAAAAATTTATAACTAAAGTTGTAAACTCATATCTATATTATTTATCAAATGTGAAGAATGTCCTTATTTTTTATTAAATATTAAAAATATATAATATAATTTATCTAATTGAAATCTTAGGATACTTAAAAGTTTAATTTACTTTCCAAATTTTTCACACATTTTAGTGAACAAATCATGGTGTATGTATAAACAATCAGGGTTAAAACATAAAATTTATAATAATTTTATTTATAATAATCCTACTTAAAATTAATATTTTAACAATTATATGTATTATTAATAATTAATAATATAAAATATTATCAATTTTATATATATAGCATGTCACTGAGGAACATTCATTATCCATTGATGATGAGATAATATGAAAAACAAGTTTATCTGTGTGTTTTGGGGGCATTAATTAATTTATTTTGACTTTAATTTATGAGGGCCACCATTACTACTAGCATCCATTTTACATTAATTACAATGCTTTTAAGTTGTCTGCCAACTAACTTGAGTTGCACCTTATCCATTGTATTTTCCTTAGAAAGGTCTTGTGCCAGGGCTATTTTATACTAGGATAATAAATTATTATATTATAATTCAAGAGTTAATTTAGTAATTAGTTATTAAATCAATCATCATAAATTTAAATTTAAGGTAACGTCAACTTATATTTTTGACAAATTTAACTTAATCGTAATCGAGATTAGAGATATCGTTGTAAACACTAAAATCAAACCATGAATTCAAATTCAAATAACCTCGTATAATCACAAATGCTCAAATAAAAATTAAGATCTAAATTCAAAACATCTCGTGGAGTTCGAAATTGAGATAAAAAAATGTTTGTCATCCAATGTGTTTGGAATTTTATTTTTGGGGTCTAATCCTTAAATTAAGTTTTGATTGAGAATAGAGTTGGCATCGTTAATGGAATTAAAGTACCCTTAATAGTAACATAACGATGTCCAGAATTTTGATTTGAAAATATAGTGACTTTATTTGATTATTTTTACACAAATCTACAAAATCATAATATTAAATAACTTTTCTCAAATGTTATTAAACAAATGTTATGTGGGAATATCAAGAGATGTAATATTCATTAAACCTTGTAAGAGAGTGAATAAAATCATCGCAAGGAAAAATGTTTTTTTAGGCAAATCTTTTAGCAGCGGTCTTAACAATATTTTTCAATAATTTTATTAAACCACTTACAAAAGAATAACATTTCTTAATTTTTACTAATAATTTTTAAAAACTATCAAGAAAGATACTACGATTCTCTCAATAGTTTTCAAAAAGTTTATATTAATAAGAGGTCAAGAACTACAAATAAAAGTATTACCTATTTCTCAGTAAAAGTACTATCGCCCAACTAGCTATTAGCGGTTTTTAGTCTTTTTTTTTTTTTTCTCAAAGAAATGTGAAAATCATTAAAAAAAATCTTTTAGTGGGGGAAGGCCTTTTTATCTTGTAAGGAATAAAAATTGATGGAAATGTTATTTTTGTGTTTTGATAGTATTAATTTAATTTTCTTAAGGTTTAAAATTTTCACTCATTAAAATAATGTAATGGTTATTTATTATTAATTAATACTATTTTATTCCATCTAAAAATTATCCTTTTTCTTGTGTCCTCTAATTGAGAAAAAATTGATCCGACGAATTGAAACCCAATTTTTATATTTTGACAATATTAATCTAAATAAATTTTTAAAAGTTCTCATTCATCTAGTAATTGAAAATACATTATTCTCAATAAATTATACTACCTTGCTTGCATCTTGTCTCCCATCTAATAGTAATTGGTTCTTTCAATTTCACACTTCCTAAATTTATGAAAATCAATTAATTAAAGTATCGATTATGATACTTTTCAAAATTTAAAGTCTATCGACCCCAAAATTTATTTTTGATTAGAGATGATGGGATTCATTATTTTTTTAATTATAATTTAATTATAATCGTTTATAATGGAAGAAGTATTTGAGTAAAAAATATAAAGTGACACTAAAAAATATAAATTTACCATCCACGTGGGTAGATTTAGATTATGGATCTGAATCTATGATCGGATCTAATTACAATATAATAAAAAGAAAAGAGATTATGGTGGCTCTTACGGGCGTAGCATAGATGATTCTCATGATAGCAAATCGCACCCAAGAATGCAGATTCGAGTTATGATAATCGCAGTGTGAAAGTATCATTTTCTTATAGAAATAATTTTATATGGACACCATACATTATGTCTCCTACTTTAAAGATTATTATGTATTATAATTAACCTCTCTTACATACATGAGAGAGTGTGTTAAGACTTATCTTTTACGCCCAAAGAGACTATTGTGAATGAAGTAGAACACAATGTCACACTTAAATAACCTTTTTACAAATGACTAAATCTTGACAACTTTTGTAAAAAGAATTTTCCCTTTCTCTCAAGCCTACAACAAACCCTTTCCCATCATTTTCAGGTCGGTCCTAAAAAGGAGAGACAGTGACTGATAAATAAACTATGTAGCGTGGAGGAAGGGGTGGACTGGAGGAGCAGCAGCCCTCTCTCTCTCTCTCTCTCTGTCTCTCCACTTTCTCTCCCTTCACGTGCTCATGATCAACCTATCATGTGACCTCTCTCTGTTCCTGAATCCTGACTACTCTAATCAAGTAATCATCACTCCTCCTCCTCCTCCCTCTCTGCAATTAATTTTCTTTCTCGGGTCTCTGCCGCTTCCCACTCAAGCTCAGCTCAGTCAATACACCCCCATTGACTCTCCATTTTGATCATTCCTTCGCTTCCTGTCTCCAATCAAACCGTCCATTCCAAGCTTCAACAGAGCAAGAAACGGGAAAGAAACCAGGCGCGGGGAGAGAGAGAGAGAGAGAGGTCTATGTAGAATCCAAGCATGGGCTGTTTCCAGTCCAAGACTGCCAACATTCAGTCACCAGACGAAGACGCCCCTCCGCCCGAACCCAAGCCAGATCCAGGTTCAAACCAACTCCAAAAAGATTAGCGAAGGAATAGACGAAACCACTTGCTATTTTGCGCTCATTTGTTTGTATTGCTGTGTTGATTTTGTGTGTGAAGCGAATGGGGAGACGTTGGATCAAGATCAAGTGCCTCCGTTCAAGGAGTTTGGTCTGGCGGAGCTCCGAACGGCCACCAATGGCTTCAGCAGCGACTTGATAGTGTCGGAGAGCGGAGAGAAAGCTCCCAATGTTGTTTACAGAGGCAGGCTTCGCAACAATCGCTTTGTCGCCATTAAACGCTTCTCCAAGCAGTCTTGGCCCGAGCCTCAACAGTTTTTGGTACGCCAATTTTTGAAACCCCCTTTTTTGGCCATGTTGTTACTGGGTTTCTGTTGATGCTTATGGAAGCTGTATTTTCAGGTTGTTAGATTTATGGGCTTTGTTCGATTCTTAATTGTTGGATTCTTTTCGGGTTTGTTGGGTTGATGTGTTACCGATTGATCTTGCATGGAGGTTTAGGAGCAGGCTTTGGACTTTTCCGGTTTCCTGTTGTTTCTTTTACTTGTTTAGGAGCAGGCTTTGGACTTTTCCGGTTTCCTGTTGTTTCTTTTACTTTATGTCATGGGCCATTTCTGTTTTGTTGTACCTTGCTAGAAGTGTTGGTTTTGATATAAATTATGCAGATTGGTTATCTTTCTTTCTCTATTTCGTTCTTTTCTTCTTTTTTTTTTTCTCTTAATGACATCATTTTCAGGCAGAAGCTGCTGGAGTTGGAAAGGTTCGGCATAAGAGATTGGTGAACTTAATTGGTGGTTGTGCCGAGGGAGATGAGCGTCTACTGGTGGCAGAGTACATGCCCCATGATACACTCTCAAAACATCTCTTTCATTGTATGATTTCTTCACTCCTTCCAAGCTTTTACTTTATAAGGCAACTTTAGAAAGGTTGTCCTGTTCTAGTCGAAGGTCTTTGCTGCAAGTTGCATTTTTCTACTTGTATAGATATGGTGATACGAAACTAATAATTAATGCTTTTACAGCCTCCACAACTCCTTTTGAAGCTTATAGCTTGTCTTTCTTCTAATGGATTAAATATTCCCCTAGTGCCCTTTACGCATGCCAAAAAGTTATGAGTTTGGTGTCAAGACCTTTTCCATAAAACAAAACTCTGCATTGGAATTCTGATTTTTATGCTAAATAAGAGGTGAAAAAGTCTAGGCTGAGACAGGTGCTCATAAAGCACTGGAGCACAATATATATACCTGACCCAGTACTGGCCTTAGTGAAAGAAGGTTTCCTAGAAGTTATGAAGATGTTAGTGGATAACATTTCTTATTGCGTGTAGAAGTTGATGCCTTCTAGTTGTATATCTATTCTTTTCATTTTATAATGTGCTGAAACTAACATTGGATACCATATTCATATCATGTTCCTATACTATAGTGAATGAACTTGCCGAAGTAGGTCTCCTATTTGCTGAAATCCCTTATAACTAATGGAAGATGCCAAATTGAGCCTTTTAACCATTTGGATGATTTACAACACCATAAATTGCAACGGATGGTCCTCTTTAAACATGGTTGCAATTAAGCATTATATTTGGGATGCAAAACCATAAATATAGACATCTAGACCTCAGACTGTTCCTGGTTTTCTATCTGTAGAACTGGTACCCAGTACAACACATGTTAGCAAATTGATATTTGGGTAATTAACTGGTCAATTGCGATCTGATCTAATTACTTGGAATAAAAGTGTGACAATTCCTCAGTGCCCTCACTGTGATGTAAACTTATCCAAAAAGACAAAGAAAACCTTTTTTTAATATAGAAAGTTTCACGTGTGAATGATGAGAAGCACGACAAAGGTAGTCCTTGGAGAGACAAATGGTAGAACCCCAAACCTTAAAGAGTCTTGGTGGTGGAATGAAGAGGTACAATTGAAAATTAGAAATAAGAAAATTTGCTATAAGCCTGTATATTAGTGTAACAATGAAGAAAACCTAAAAAATTATAAAGAAGCGAAAAAGACAACAAAAAGAGCTGTTAGTGAAGCAAGGTCAAAAGCATATGAGAACCTATATAAACGACTTGATACAAAAGATGGAGAAATGGATATATATAAATTAGCTAAAGCAAGAGAAAAAAAAACAAGGGATCTAAACCAAGTGAAATGCATAAAAGATGAAAACCAAAATGTATTAGTGAATGAGAAAGCGATTAAGGAGAGATGGAAGGAGTATTTCAAAAAATTATTTAATGATGGTGGGGACACAAGAGTTAGGTTGGGATATCTTAGTAACTCCGAAGGGAACGTGAGCTATACATTTTATCGATGCATAAGTTCAAATGAAATAAGACAAGCATTAAAAAAGATGAAAAATCATAAGGCAATGGGATCAGATAATATGCCAATAGAAGCATGGAAATGCATGGGAGATGAGAACACCTCCTGACTAACGAAATTATTTAACGCGATCCTTAAATAAAAAAAGATGCCAGATGAGTGGAGGAATAGTATTTTGGTCCCTATATACAAGAACAAAACAGATGTTCAAAACTGTGAAAATTATAGAGGAATTAAGTTAATGAGCCATACCATGAAACTCTGGGAGAGAATAATAGAGCAGAGGCTCAAAAAAGAAACAGATGTCTCGGAAAATCAGTTTGGTTTCATGCTTGATAGGTCAACAATGGAAGCTATATACTTACTGAGATGCCTAATGAAAAGGTATTAGGATCATCATAAGGACCAACATATGGTGTTTATAGATCTAGAAAAGGCCTATGATAGGGTCCCTAGAGAAGTATTATGGAGGGTTTTAGAGAAGAAAGGTGTTCGAATAGCCTATATACAAGCCCTTAAGAACATGTATCACGGTGCGAAGACAAGGGTCAAAACATGCGGAGGGGATACTGAACCGTTTAAAATTACAAAGGGACTGCATTAAAGTTCTGCACTAAGTCCATACTTATTTGCTTTAGTAATGGATGAACTCACTAAACACATTCAGACAGAGGTGCCATGGTGTATGTTATTTGCAGATGACATAGTGTTGGTGGATGAAACAAAAGAGGGGAGTGAACACTAAGCTTGAGTTGTGGAGAAACAATTTAGAATTGAAGGGATTTAAATTAAGTAGAAGGAAAACAGAATATATAGAATGTAAATTTAGGAAGAATGCAAGAGTGAAGGATGTTATAATAAAATTGGAAGACCAAATCTTACAAAGAAAAGACTATTTTCGATAGTTGGGATCAGTGATTCGAAAAGATATGGAATGTAAGTGATTTAAATTAAGTAAAAGGAAAACAGAATATATGGAATGTAAATTTAGTAAGAATGCAAGAGTGGATGATGTTATAATAAAATTGGAAGACCAAATCTTACAAAGAAAAGACTATTTTCGATATTTGGGATCAGTGATTCAAAAAGATGGAGAAATTCACGAGGATGTCACGCATAGAATTAAGGCAGGTTGGCTAAAATGGAGAAATGCATTGGGGGTGTTATGTAATGGTAAAATTTCATTAAAATTGAAAGGAAAATTCTATAGGACAGCTATATGACCAGTCTTGTTGTATGGCTCAGAATGTTGGACAGTCAAATACTAGCATAAGCAAAAGATGAGTGTAGCGGAGATGAGAATGCTAAAATGGATGTGCGGCCATATAAGAAAAGATAAAATTAGAAATGAAGTTATTTGTAATAAGGTAGGAGTAGTGCCAATCGAGGAGAAGATGAGAGAGACTAGACTAAGATGGTTTGACCATGTGAGAAGGAGACCAAGAGATGTTCTTGTGAGGAGAGTTGATGAAATGGAACAATTAGTCAAAAAAAGAGGTAGAGGCAAACCCAAGAAGACTTTGGGAGAGATATTAAAGTTTGATATGAAGTGTATGAGCTTAAATGGAAATATGACAAAAGATAGAAATACATGGAAGTCTAGAATTTATGTAGCCGACCCCACATAGTGGGATAAAGGCTGGATATGTTGTTGTTTAATCCAACTGGTTAGCTATTGAGATCAGGGTCATGAGAATTTATCCTGCCTGCAATTTGGCAATTTGGATTTGATTTACTGGTACAGTATCTTTCAAACTGGGGACCATGGACTTGTATCTTTGGTGTTTAGAAGGAGGAGGAGGTGGGGTTGAAGAGATTATGGTCATTGCCGCTGAACTGAAGTCCATCTTTATTTCTAGATTTTGAATAATTGGAGTTGGGATCTGAAAGTGAGTGGTCAAGATTGTTGATTTTCAAAAAGTCATTGATTATCCTGTAAGACTAGCTGTTAAGGAAATTGCATTTTAATATTTTATTATAATTATTTAAGGGCTGTCAAGGAGGCACTTCTCAGTTCCCAGTAAATAAGGCTTTGGTTCCTTAGCTCACTGTAGTTGTCCAGATTATTGCTACGAGTTATTATGCATTTATATGCCACAGATCTGAAACTAGACTGGTCTTCATGATTGGAGTTCCATTTATTTGTTTATGCATGAAGTTTAGCTGCAACTTGAAAGTATATGGCTCTTTGGCAAGTTGAAAAGTTTTGAAATACTGAAGTGTGACATCTGGAAAAATAAATATTTTTAGCTCCTAGTAATTTGAACTGTTAGAAAGGCAATTAAACTTGCAAATGTCAGCCTTAGAATATTAAATTTTTCTACTTTTGTTCTAGTTTGCCCTCACTGTTATAAAACATACTTTAGGTTCCTCTGCACCCCCCTCCCAAAAAAAAAAAACAAGTCCTCTTCCATGCCCTGTGGTTTATTAGTGCCACTTCAGTTATTTGAAATTTAGTTCCTGTTAAACTCTCTTTCTCTCTCTTGTTAATCACTTTACCTATTCTTTTTGATAGAGAGAGTATGATAAATGAATGGAATTAATGAGAAAATATAAACACATGTTCATATTCAATACAGATTAATGAAGTTGTTGCGGATGAAGTACATCCTTGCTTTGATATTATTGTGACTTATCAAAAAAGGAAAAAAAATGTTACTTCCTGTCACAACCCTGTTGTGACTATTGGAGCCTTATCACAATTCCGAGGGAATTGTTAGAGAAATCCAGAACTCCACTTGATATGGAGTCGTCAAAGAGAGGAAGAACAGCAAGGAATTTGAGAGAGGAGAGAGAAGAGAGTGAGATAGACGAGAGTAGCAGAGAAAGAGAGGGACTAGCTGGAGAATAAAATCTTCTTAATTGTTTGCATACCCTTTTATATTGCACTGAAGGTATCTTTATAGGGCTGTTGGAGGATATATTCCCCTAACAGATGGGGCCCTCTCCCTTAACCGCATAACAACTTTGATTCTAACCACTTACTGGACCACCTAGCGCGTAAGGCTACAGCCGAAATGAACATACAATTAAAGAGTTTAATTAGCAAAAATTTAAAGAACGACCCTTAGTAGACTGCCTTCTTGACAATGCTCCCCTCTTGAATGCTTCCTTGTCTTTAAGGAAGATTGAGTAGGCTAACCGTGTGGGGAAACTTCTTGAGCAGTTCCGGGAGGTATTCCCATGTGTTGCCATCCGTAGTGTTTCCTTGCCATTTAACCAAAACTTAGATTAAGGGCACCCCTCCTTGCTGGATCACTCGTCTCTCGAGTATGGCCTCCGACTCCACAGCTTGTTCACTTCCCTTAGGTAGAGATGGCAGCGTGGCACTTGCTGGCTGCCCCCCAATCAGCTTCTTCAGTAGTGAAACATGAAACACAAGGTGGATGTGAGTGTCGGCCAGCAATTGCAATCGCTAGGCCACTCTTCCCACCTTGTTAGTTATAGGAAACGACCTGAAGTACATGGGGCTAAGCTTGGTAGCCTTCCCCTGTGTCAGTGACCTCAGATGTGGCTGTTTCAGCCTTAGATGCACCTCTTCTCCAACCTCAATTTCCCTTTATGTCCTCTTCTTGTCCGCATACTGCTTCATGTGGTGCTGGGCAGAGGCTAGCTCTTGTTTCATTTGCTGATTTACTTCCCTTTTTTTTTGTAAGTACTCTTCTACCGTGGCTGCCTTTGATCCGCCTCCTACTATTGGTAGTACGGGTGGCTTGTATTTGAATAGAGCTTCGAAGGGGGTTACTCTAATAGCTGAATTTAGGGTGGTGTTATACCACCACTGCGCCAATGATAACCACCTATGCCATTCTTTGGGACGCATTAGGCATATACACCTTAGATAGGTTTCAAGACATTGATTCACCCTCTTGGTTTGACCATCCGTTTGAGGGTGGTATGTCGTGGATAACTTTAGGTTCGTGCCCTACGATTTCATCAACTCTTGCCATAACAGGCTGGTAAAAATGCTATCCCTATCCGAGATTATATTCTGGGGAATCCCATGCAGCTGGACCACACTATCTAGGAATACCCTCGCAACCTCTTGAGCCGTGTAAGGATGGGACAAACCAATGAAGTGGGCGAATATGGTAAACCGATCCACCACCACCAAAACACTGTCCTTACCCTCCGATCTAGGTAATTCGTCCACGAAATCCATCGACATGCTCGACTAGGCTTGCTCTGGGATAGGTAGGGGTTGCAATAGTCCTGGGTAGGGTACTAGCTTTGTTTTACACCTTTTGCATACATCACAACCTCGCACAAACTCCTTGACCTCTGCCTTCATCCTTGGCCAGTAGAATATTCCCTTAACTCTCACATAGGTATTCTGTTCACTCGAATGGCCCCCTGAGGGCGACTCATGCAAGGCCTGCATGATCTTTCTTTATAGCTCAGCCCTGTCCCCGATCACTATACGACCTTGGTACCTCAACATTCCTTCCTTCAGAGTATATCCCTCCACCTCTCTTTGCCTCACAGTCAGTTTCTCCAACAAGGCCGTAATTCTTTGGTCTCCCACATAACTGCTAATCATTTCCTCGTACCACTGTGGAGTCACCACTGTGATTGCTGCAAGGCTTCCCTCTTCATGGCATTGGGAAAAGGCATCCGCTGTTATGTTTTCTTTTCCTTTTCTATATTGTATCGTGTAATCTAACCCCATGAGCTTGGCCATTCCCTTGTGCTGCAGCTGAGTTTGACGCTTTTGCTGCAATAAGTACTTCAGATTTTCGTGGTCTGTTTTGATGATAAAACGCCCCCCCTTCCAAGTAATACCTCCATCTATCCACTGCCATTAGGACTACTAAGAATTCCTTCTCATAGATGCTTAACCCAGAATGTCTAGGGCCTAGCACTTGGCTTAGGAAAGCGATGGCCCTTCCTTCCTGTGCCAGCACAACCCCAATACCAGTGCCACACGCATTAGTTTCCAAGGTAAAGGGCTTATCAAAATCTGATAGCTTCAATTCAGGCACCCGACTCATGGCCCCCTTCACTTCTTCAAATGCCTTTTCTGTCTTGGGGCCTCAATTAAATTCTCCCTTTTTCAACAACTCGGTTAAAGGACGACTGATAACTCTATAGTTCTTAACAAACTGCTGATAGTAGCCTGTTAGGCCAAGAAATCCCCTTAGGGCCCTCACTGTTGTTGGTCTTGGCCAGGACACCATAGTCTCGATTTTCTTTGGGTTAGTGCTCAGCTTTCCCTTAGAGATTATGACGCAGCGTGTAATGCGTGTGTGAAGAAAACACACCAAAATAAAACCTAAGGGCAACTCATGCAAGGCCTGCATGATCTTTCTATTTAGCTCAGCCCTGTCCCCGATCACTATACGGCCTTGGTACCTCAACATTCGTTTCTTCAGAGTGTATCCCTCCACCTCTCCTTGCCTCATAGTCAGTTTCCCCAGCAAGGCCGTAATTCTTTGGTCTCCCACATAATTGCTAGTCACCACTATGATTGCTGCAAGGCTTCCCTCTTCATGGCATCGGGAAAAGGCATCCGCTGCTATGTTTTCTTTTCCTTTTCTATATTGTATCGTGTAATCTAACCCCATGAGCTTGGCCATTCCCTTGTGCTGCAGCTGCGTTTGAAGCTTTTGCTACAATAAGTACTTCAGACTTTCGTGGTTCCGTTTTGATGATAAAACGCCTCCCTTCCAAGTAATGCCTTCATCTATCCACTGCCATTAGGATTGCCAAGAATTCATTCTCATAGATGCTTAACCTAGAATGTCTAGGGCCTAGCACTTGGCTTAGGAAAGCGATGGCCCTTCCTTCCTATGCCAGCACAACCCCAATACCAGTGCCACACGCATTAGTTTCCAAGGTAAAGGGCTTATCAAAATCTGACAGCTTCAATTCAGGCACTCGACTCATGGCCCCCTTCACTTCTTCAAATGCCTTTTTTGCCTTGGGGCCCCAACTAAATTCTCCCTTTTTCAGCAACTCGGTTAAAGGACGACTGATAACTCCATAGTTCTTAACAAACTGCCGATAGTAGCCTGGTAGCCCAAGAAATCCCCTTAGGGGCCTTTCTGTTGTTGGTCTTGGCCAGGACACCATAGCCTCGATTTTCTTTGGGTCAGTGCTCACCTTTCCCTTAGAGATTATGTGCCCCAAATACTCTACCTGCCCCTGACCAAACTCACATTTGGATTTCTTAATGAATAATTGGTGGGATTGGAGGATGTTTAGGGTGGTTTGCAAGTGCAACAGTGTTGTTCGAAGGTGGAGCTATAGATAAGGATATCATCGAAGAAAACTAAAATGAATTTCCGTAAGTAGGGCTCAAAGATTCGGTTCATGAGTGATTGAAATGTAGATGGGGCGTTGGTAAGCCCAAATGGCATTACTAGAAATTCGAAGTGTTCATGGTGGGTTTTGAATGCAGCCTTAGGAGTATCCTCGGGTTTCATCCTAATTTGATGATAACCCGAGCGCAAATCAAGTTTGGAAAAGAATTGGGCATTGTGGAGTTCATCTAAAAGATCTTCCACCAAGGGTATGGGAAATTTATCTTTGATTGTGATGGAATTCAAGTGGCGGTAGTTTACTCAAAACCGCTACGTTCCATCCTTCTTTTTCACCAACAAAACAGGGGAAGCAAAAGGGCTTTGGCTTGGCTTGATAATGGATTGTTGGAGCATGTCCCTAACCATCCTCTCAATCTCATTCTTTTGGATAGGTGGGTATCGATAGGCTCTAATGTTAATTGGTTCTGTATTTGGTTTGAGGTTAATCGAGTGGTTAAACAGCTGGTTAGGGGGTAGAGATCTTGGTTCTAGAAAGAGGTCCTCATATTTCACCAATAATTCATCAAGTAATGCCAAATGTGTTACCTGATCAGGAGGCTCTCCCTGGTTGCTGACTGTCAGGTAAGTCTACCCCAGCTCCCCTTGTTCCTCGAGTGCGTCCTCCTTGGCCACTATTGAAAAGAGCTATGCCCATTGAACCCATTTCCCTTTCATGACTCTCCTCAAACCTTTTCCACATCCCAGCTTTTCTTCCGTCCGTGATGGTCATTCGTTTGCCCTCCTTCTCGAAGGACACTTCCATGCGGTTAAAATCAAAACTAATAGGGCTTACTCCTTTCATCCAATCCTCCCCCAAAACCATATCGCAACCTCCCAATTGTAGCAGCCTTAAATCGGTTACAAATTTCTCCCCTTGCATCTCCCATGAGAACCCATTGCAGGCCAAAGTGCTCAACACCTTCTGGCCATTGGCCACTGTTGCACTCAAGGGAGGCGTCCCCATCAATTGACATTTCAGCCTTCTAGCAGTGTTCTCATCGATAAAATTGTGGGTACTCTCACTATCAATCAGGATCATCAGGTTGCTGCCCTTTGCCTGTCCTCCTACCTTAATAATTTTATTATTGGCCACTCCCTTCAAGGCATGAATGGATATTTCTCCATTGTCTTCTATACCCTCGTCGCCCCCTTCTTCTTCTTCCTCAATCTCCTGGTAGACCTTCATTCCCTTCTAGCAACAGGATTTGCCTCTTGCAAGGCTGGCCAGGGTGGTACTTGTCTCCACACCTGAAGCATAATCCCGCTAACCGTCTTTGCTCCCTCAATTGATCTCTCTAGGATGCTATACCTTCATTCCCTGCTGGTACCCTTGCCTACTTCCTGGTTAAAATACCTCCCTACTCCATTTTGGGTCCCTGCCACCATCCCCTTTGTCTGCTGCCTTTGCTTCTTCAACAAGGTTTCTACTACTAATTCCTGTAACTGGGCATCTTCCGATGCTTGGGCTACAGTTTGGGGTCTAAATACCTTTACCATTGGTCTTAATTCATCATTGAAGCCACTCAAGTAACTTGACACAAAGTAGGCTTCGGTTAGATAGGGGTTGTGTTGAATCATGTAATACCTCAGCTCCTCAAAACGTTTCAGATACATCTCCACACTTCCCGATTGTTTGAGCTTGTTGAACTCTTCCACAATGTCAGCCATGCTTCTTTCTCCAAACCTCCCACATAGAGCCTCTGTGAACTCCCCCCACGTCTGGTTTCTCCTTAGCCTTATCACTCCTTGATACCAGGCATCAGCCTCCTCATTGAAGTAGGCGGTTGCCAGGGGCATCTTCTGTTGCTCTAGGATGTTGTGCCATTCGAACAGCCTTTCACATTTTCTTACCCACCACCGTGGGTTAATCCCTTCGAACACTGGAATCTCCATCCTAGGGAGAGGAAACCCTTGAGGTAGATGGTTCATCGGGCCCCCGGGTCCCTTTCCCAGTATTCCTTCTTCTCTGCCACATTGGTTAATTTCCTCCTCCTATATTTTTAGCTCTCGACCAGCCCTGTCCCTCTGAAGGTTGGGGTCTATCCCTTCCCTCGATGGAAAATCAGGTGCTAGCCTTATTGGTTGTTGTCGGCCTAACATGGCCATGAATTGTTGCATTTGTGCACCCAGTTCCTCCCGTACTTGCGTAATGGACCCTTCCAACCTCTTTTTCATTCCATCCATGGCGTTCTCCACCCGGTGATCCAGCGCAAGGATTGCCTCCTAATTCCGAGTCGTACCCAGCTCCATCTTATTTTAACATTCCGCTACCACCACCCCAGTTTGTTGCAACTAGGCTTCGAAGTTCTTCATACGCGTTCCCTCTTCCATAAGTTATCCTTTCCACGCACTGGCCATGACAGTGCTCTAATACCAATATGTCACAACCCTGTTGTGACTACTGGAGCCTTATCACAATTTCGAGGGAATTGTTAGAGAAATCCAGAACTCCACTTGATATGGAGTTGTCAGAGAGAGGAAGAACAACAAGGAATTTGAGAGAGGAGAGAGAGAAGAGAGTGAGATAGACGAGAGTAGCAGAGAAAGAGAGGGACCAGCTGGAGAATAGAATCTTCTTAATTGTTTGCATACCCTTTACATTGCACTAAAGGTATCTTTATAGGGCTGTTGGAGGATATATTCCCCTAATAGATGGGGCCCTCTCCCTTAACCGCATAACAACTTTGATTCTAACCACTTACTGGACCACCTAGCGCGTAAGGCTACAGCCGAAATGAACATACAATTAAAGAGCTTAATTAGCAAAAATTTAAAGAACGACCCTTAGTAGACTGCCTTTGTGACACTTCCATTTATAGTCAACATGGGGAACCTGATGATTCTATCTGCAGATTCAATTTCTGTTTTTTACTGGACTCGGGTTGTTGCAGGAGTTATTGCTTTGATGTTTTGCTTTCTGTCTTTGAATGATGTCTCTAAGTTTTAATTGTTTACTGTAGGGGATAAACAACCTTTGCCATGGGAGATGCGTGTTAGAGTTACACACCACATTTCACAAGCTCTTGATCATTGCAGTGCTGAAAATAGGAAAATCTATCATGATTTGAATGCTTACAGAGTTCTTTTTGATGAGGTACAAATTGGAACAAGACTATTTCCATAAAAGAATTAGTCTTATTCGGGGTACAATAGTCACTTTTTATTTTAACTTTTGGATGTATGAATGCATGAGCTCTCGATGTTTTGTTAGTGTTTGGCATTATGGAATCCACACCTTAGAAAGGGAGTTCTAATTGGGGTAATGTTGCTGCAGAGTTTGTACTACAACATGCTTCAATTCCAAATCCAAGGATGAATTCCATCCTGCCAAACACTATAGGAGTGATTTTGATATTTACTAGATCACATTTTTATATCTAGCTTCCTTGAAATATGTATGTAGCATATATTTATATCTTGTGTGATATTCAAATTCATGCATAGAAAATAAACCTTTCATGTAATAATTTATGTTGTGGATGAACAAAATAAAAATAGACTTGTGTATGTAAAGTGAATAAATAAATAAACACATAATCTAAATCTCTGAAGTTCTGAAATAAATTAAAAAAATATGCATTTGTTCAGTAAATGAGATAAGGATGAAACATTGGAAGGTAAATTGACTACGCATTTCAGGAAACAGATTTGCCCAGACCTTGATAATGCATTCTTAAGAACAAAAATTTAAGATTGCAAGCAGCTTGGTCCAACTGTTGTATACATCACGCCCAAATTTATCTGTTATGGAAGTAACTTGTGGATGAAGAACTATTGCTTTGACAAAATGGCAATTCAGAATGGCTTGTGATTCATATGCTGAGATGAAGCAGTCTGCTGCTTCAGGTTTTAATAAAAGAATATGACATAGGAAAGTTTGGACATGTGAGATGAAGATCAATAAACACATTTGTGAGAAGAGCAAATAGAGTAGAAGTTTAAAAAAAAAGTAGAGAGAGAGAGAGAGAAAAAAATTTGGTGGGAAATTATTAGGCATGAGGTGGGATATATTATTAGGATTATGAAAGATATTATGATGGATCAAGATTGATGGGTGAGATAGAATCCCTGTAGACAAACCCCACCTAATGGGTAGAAGGCTTGGTGTCATTGTTATTGTTGATGCTCTTTCATTGTGATGGAAGATCAAGCAACCTCAGTTATATTTCAAAATAATTGTCGCTCTCTAATTCTTAATGGCACATGGATCCAATAGAATTTAGTGTGGTTCTAAAGCGCACAACAATTCACATAAAAAAAAGAAGTGAACAGCAATGTTATTTCTGTTCAATGGGTCACTGCTATTTGTCTAATGCATTATATAGTTTTCTGAAGACATTGAGAATAGTTGAGAATGACATTAAAATATTACTCTGTAAAACAAAAGAATGTATGTTATTAATTCCATGAATGAGGTGTACAAGGATTATATACTTGTATTCTACACTAATGAAAGGAAAGAATATACTTTGAAGATAGAAAAGACATCTAAGAATATGCACCAAATATATAGTTGCCTAATCTAAAAATCATAATTCTCTTAACACTCTCCCTCAAATTGGAGCACAAATGTCGAACATGTCCAGTTTGATACATATGTTGTGATGTTCTCCCCCAATCTGGATTACACAAATGAACCATTTCTTCCCTACTTGCAGTTTAAGTTCATTCTTCCAAAAAAAATGATAACAGTCTGATGGAGTTGTCTCTGACTCCATCAAGACTCTTTATCACAGTCCTTCAAATATAATGAAATGTTTCACCCCTTTCAAAACGTAATAAACTGCTTATATAGTTTGCCCTTTCCTTGTAGAAGCAAATGTCTTCATTTTTTAGTAAAGATCTAGAAGCAATATGTTTCTACCCTGTTTTTGGACAATTATAGTGAAGTTAGGTAGTCTTTGCTGTTCTTTTGTTATTTTGCCAGAATGGTGACCCCCGACTGTCCAGTTTTGGTCTTATGAAAAATAGCCGAGATGGAAAAAGCTATAGCACCAACCTGGCTTATACGCCTCCTGAGTTTTTGCGCACAGGTACATCCACATGTTTACACTTTGTTTCAATCATTGACATATGCTGATTTTCTGTTTATTTGTCAAAGAATGTAATTGTTAAGGGAGTTGGCTTCTCATAATTTCTTTTTAATACTTTGAGTCTGTTGTCTCTGTTGTCTGTTAATTTCTTTTATTGGCTACTACCGCTAGGTTTTTTTTTTTTCTTGGTGTGTATGTGTGTGTTTCTATTATTGGTAGATAATGACTTTTCAAAAAGGTTTGTTTGTGGGGATCTTGTTGTATTTGATAATAAAAGATAATAATCTTTTATTAAATGGTCTGTTAATTTTTAGATTAGGATGATGATCTGTGAATAAGGTGCTGGATTGATTTTCATTGTTCAGTCATAGAGTAGAAACATGAGTATAACTTTGTGGATTTGGATCAATATGATTGTGGAAAACTAAAAAAATCATTAACTCAATTTACTAACTGTTGCGGGAAAATTATTTTGTGGAATACATTGGAAGTTTTTCTTTTTAGTGTGGGTCCCTTTGTTTTCTTTGTTTTTCCGAAGGCATCCTATATTTGCCCTTGGTGCAACAAGAGCATTGCGGCCTTGGTGTAGCAGATCCAAAATACATAAACAAACTCTTTGCATGCAGGTAAGGCTGCTTATGTTGAACCTCATTGACTGTGCAATGATAGGACCCTTGTACACCAGGTTTTGAGACATGCTAATGTTCATCTATGAATAAGACAAGATCAGTATTCATAGATTATTGTATTCCATTGGAGGGCTTCATTTTTAATGGCAGATGCATTTCTTTAGTTGAATGAGGAAGTGGAACTTCTTTATGTTAGCAACTTTTGAGTTTGTTATGAGTATCCTAGGAGTCTAGGGCATTGATCTGGATGGTGGTGTCTGTCAAAAGATTGAATGCAATATAATGAACATTGCTGGTATTTTTTTTTTCTTTTTGTGCCAAAGTTTTCCTGTGAAAGCTTATTAATACTGTAATATCCTGAAATTTTATTTTTGGATTTTTTTAATTTTTCTTTACTTGTTTGTATGCTATTGTTTGGTTAATTACACATTTGGAATGATTATTTGGCTGAATAGTTATTCACCCTGAATTATTAACAATTTTTTTATCTTTTATATGAAACCTTAAATATTCCCTAATCTAGTTCAGTAATGCATTTGGCCACATTATAAGGCTAAAAAATTATTATTTGTTAGAAATTGTTAACAGGTATTTATTTATTTTGGGGTATTATAAGGGTATGCTGGTGATGCCTTCATGTCTTGTTTTTCAAAATAAATTCACTCTTAAGGCAATTCTAATTTGTTGTACATCATTTTTCTATTTTGTATGAAGTTTACATGCTATCATAGTGTATGGATACATGTTAACTTTTTGAAGTTTTTGAAATATTGTTTATTTATATTTTATAAGGTTTGTAGTTTTATGTGATTGCAACAATACAGTAGTAGGCTGCAATTATGTAGAGTTTTATGCAGAGTCTTTATTTTTTTTACCAAAGTAGTGTATAGGAGGTTGTGCTTATCTTTGATGATCATCTCGGTGAAACCAGATAACTGGAAAACCACCTCATGCACCCTTAATGTGCTACTTCCTTGCTACTGTCATGAACCTAAGGTTTAGCTAGGGTTTGATAGGAAATTGGAGGAATTCAAGGGAGTTAGAACCGATAACAGAGAGGATTGGAGGGAGAATTAGAACAGAAAGAGGGAGATAACAAACAAAATTGAGGGGGAAATGCGGACAGAACATAGAAAGAGAGAGAGCAGAGGGAAACGAGAGAGATCAAAGAAGTTGAGAGAGGGAAGAGTAGTAAGATCCAAGAGGGAGAGAATGTAGAGAGAGAAAATCAGAAGTCTCAATTTGATACATTTCACAATGATGCTTTCTATATAGCTCTAGTAGCTTTATATAGCTACTTCTCCTAGGTAAAGTATTTATGTTACAAAAGTAAGAGAACATATAATAAGTAAAATAACAAAATAACTACTGCTAAAGTACTATTATATCTTTGGGGTCATGACAATTCCCCTCTCTTCGAGAGGGTTATTGTCCCCAAGGACTTACAATGACTAGCTACTATTCTTCATCCAATTCCTGCCCTTTGTATCGGATTTCCTCTTCTTCCTTTCTTTCCTTCTCATTCTAAGTCTTTTCTTCTCTTCTCTTACGTTTCTTTGCTTTTCCTACAAAAATAAAATGTAGACTTTGCAGATCACAATAGGCGAACTTGAAGACCGAACAAACTCAATCAGGTTTAGGAGGTATCAAAGTTGCACAACAGATTAGGCTTACTGAACTTGAACAGTGATTGAAGTGGAATAGGCAAATAGTAGTGGCTAGATCTAGGTTATTAAATTGGATAGTAGGTGAATCAGGAAGCTGCAATTGAGTCGATCAAATTTAGGAGGAAGAGTTGCGTAGCGGAAGTAGTTTCAAAAGCGAGCCATGGATGCAAGACTTGAAGAAACATGCGCTAAATTCAAAAGACAACTAGACAAAATTATGATCATGGTGGCCAAAAGATTTCAAATTCAACTTCTAGCTAAGTTACTTTCTAAGGAGTATTTGGATCGATTTTTCAAAGAAAGAGATTAGATTCAGCGACATGTGGAGATCTTGACATTACTTGTCCTTGGAGTTAGCTTTCAGAGAGATAAAGGAAAGCTATAGATTCACAGTAGGACCAACTTGAGCAAGCATTGGAAGCATGCCTAATGCTTCCAGTTGGCTGATAACGGGTGGAGTAAAATTAAATCAGGTTAGAGATGAGAGGTGCAGTGAAGAATTCAATAACCTAAAACAAAAAGGCTTTGTAACAGATTATAAGGGCAGGTTTTGAGGAGTTGAAAGCGCTGATGCTCAATTCTCATCCAACCTTGAATGAGTCTTACTTTGTGTTGAAATTCATTAATGGCCTTAACGATGCGTTGAGGCCTATGGTGAAAATGATGTGTCCTGCCACGGTACAAGCAGTAGTTGAGAAGGCTAGGCTGCAAGAGTTGGTGCTGGAACCATTCACAGAAAGAATGGGCTGCCGCCTAAAAGTTATCTTAGCATCCCACAAGATTGTGACGGTCCACATTTAGCTAAAGGAGTTTTGATGGAACAATCCAGACCAAAACAATCTTACACTGGCTCTAAGGAAGCTGATAGGTGTGGATAAGCAGCCGATGAGGACTTAGACCAAAGGAAAAAGCTGGAGGCTGAGGGCAGGAATGGTTCTGAAAAAGAAGATTCTAAGAGTACTGCTTCTTTTCCTTTTGTTTTGGAAAAAGTTGAGGAGTCACTTGTTAAGATAATTCCAACCAAAGAAAATCTCACTGCAATTTTGAGCATTTTTGATCTTGGACAATATGTCAGTATTGTTGTCATATCACATGGTGTAGACCAAATTCAGAAGAGAAGGTTACTGTCATCTAGTTTGGGAGTTTTGACATTGTGGAAGGGAGCCTGGACATGGTGATTTGCGAAGTTTACATTTTATATTTGCAAGAAAATCAACAACAACGGAATGTAAGAGGAGAGGAAAAGGCTTAGAAGGAGAAGGAAAGAAAGGAAGAAGAGAAGAAGAGGAAATCCGATATAGGAGGTAGGGATTGGATGAAGAATAGTGGCCAGTTATTGTAAGTTCTTGGGGACAAGAACTCTCTCTGGCGGGGGGGGGACTATCATGACCCCAAGGATATAATAGTACTTTAGCAGTAGTTATTTTGTTATTTTAGTTGTTATATTTTCTCTTACTTTTATAACAGAAATACTTACCTAGGAGAAGTAGCTATATAAAGCTATTGGAGCTATAAAGAAAGCATAATTGTGAAATGTATCAAATTGAGACTTTTGATTTTCTCTCTCTACATTCTCTCCCTCTTGGATCTTATTGCTTTTCCCTCCCTCAACTTCTCTAATCTCTCTCGTTTCCCTTTGCTTCTCTCTCTTTCTATGTTTTGTCTGCATTTCCCCCTCAATTTTGTCTGTTATCTCCCTCTTTCTGTTCTAATTCTCCCTCCATTCCTCTTTGTTCTCGGTTCAAACTCTCTTGAATTCCATCAATTTCCTATCAAACCCTAGCTAAACCCTAGGTTCATGACAGCTACGTCTTTAGAAGTTATAAGGAAAGCCATATTTTTGACCAAAGCAGTGTATAGGAGGTTGTGCTTACCTTTGATGATCATCTTGGTGAAATAAGATCACTGGATAACCTCTACTTTCATGCTGGCAAATAAGACCCATGCGCTGAGAGCTTGTTGTTTTCTGCACACTGGCAACTTCTGATGGGTACTTCAAACTTGTCCCAACTAGATTGAATGAATGGTGTTTTTGGCTTCTCAGAAGCACTCAATTGACAGAGTATTGTATAATTTGAACCTTTTTGACTTGTAAAGCTTTTGGCTTTCAGTTGTACAAGTTTCAACTTATTAATTTTCAATTACATGTATTCACTAGGAGTACATCAAAGTTAAAAATCTCTAATATGTATGCTATTACCTTAGGAGTACACTACCAAAAAACTCAATGGTAGCATCTATCTACAATGGTCTGAAGCCATTTGTAATACCCGAGAATGATTTGAAGATATAAATAATATTTAATGAAGGGCATAAATGGAATTTTCGAAAAAATGAGACTATAGGGTACACTAACGTAGCTTTAGGCGACCGAATTAGACTAAAGGAGCACTCCGGACCCTAGATGATTAAGGAAAATGGTATAGTAAGGACGAGTAATACAAGTTATGATTTTAGGAATCAAAAGAAATGGGATCGGGAACAGTTTTCGGTATAGCTGTCGACCGGGTTGAGAAAACCAAATCGACGTAGGAGATGTCCGGAAGGTCAACGGAGCGTGTTAAGGACCAATATTTTATGTATAGAACAACCCTTAAGTGATTTCAGGTTGAAGCGAATGGATTTATGGTCAAATCAACCAGTCGGGCCTAAGTGCAATTTTTTAATTTTGCCCGAGGGAGGTCAAAACGATAGATTTTTGGGAATTTCAAGGGTGAAATGAGAAGTACTAAACTTGTGGGCCTTAGTGATGGTGTTGAAAAGATCAGGGGTATCATGAAAGGGGCCAAACTGAGATTAGATGAAAACATGGGGTCAAAGTGTAATAAATGAAAGTTGCAATGTGAACGCAATGGAATTTCGGCCGCCGCAAATCTGCCGCACATGGAAGTCGATCTCGGCGATGGGACGGCCGGGAAGGAGCTGGGGGAGGTTGTATACGACGTGAGGAAACTTGGTGGCCAAGGATTGGCAATTGATTGGCCGGATTTTGGCCAGAAATCGCCTATAAAAGGGCAAGGGTTCGGCTGATTCTTTACACACAAATTGCTCACGTTTTGGTGAGAATCAAAGGCAAGGGATAGAGGGCTTTTGGTCTCAAGGCATCAAGGATCATTTTTGGAGCATTTGGGATCGTTTGGTGTGAGTTTGAAACAGTTTTGGAGCTTGGCCGGAATCGGGTGGCGGTCCGCCTACCGCGACCTGTGACTCGACTTTTGAGGCACTTTCCGGTGCCCTTTCGGCCTGAAACCGGTGGCGTTGTGATCAACTGAAGAAGGGCTTTAAGGGGGTACCATTTTCATGGTCATCAGAGCAACCGTCGGCAGCCGAATCAACGAGGAAGACGGTGGCATGTGATTGCACGCGCCAGCTCTCACTCGCACCCATGCGCTAGGCACGTGAAGGCGCATGACAAGGGCATTTTCGGTAATTTTAATTTCAGAATTTTTCTTTAATTATTTTAGGATTTATTGTGTTGAAATATTTGGGAAAATGGTAGAGGAAATAATTATTTTGGAATTATCGAGGTGAAAATTCGGAGAAAATAGAGGAAATTATAGAAAAATTGAGGAAAATGGATTTTGATGCTTCAAATATGGTGTTTAGGGTGTATCTTGGCTTGAGTTTGAGAATAAATTTAAGTGTTTGTGATTTGGCATGCAAATCGAGGTCGTGCACGAGGATCGGGGCAATCTGAATACGTCGAGGTGAGTTTTCCTACTTGCATAAAACTTGGTTTTTGACTTGTGAGTGTTCTACCTGGAAATTTAGTTTTAAGTTGTGAGTTGTTTACTATCAAACTTGACTTGTTCATGCAAATGGTTTTGTTGCATGCAAATGGTAACCGGTGACGGTAGGTTTTATGAGGGAGGTTCGTCCCTAAACATTTTGTACTCGTGCATTGCATTTTATAAAACTGTTGTTTATATGATGCTTTGAATTGTGAAATGTGGCATTGTCTTGAGTTTTCTGTGTACGTATGGAATGTTAGCCTAAAATGTTGTCTGGATAATGTAGCCATAATTCTCCAAGGGCGTGACGGAATAATAGGGGTATCTGGTGCTGGTGTGCATGTCAGGATAGCTGCCTTAGTTTCTGTGCCAGACCTTTTGATCAGGAAAGTTGCACTAGGACGACTAGGTGGTCCATATTGTGTTGTTCATGTGGGATGTCAGCCTAGAATGTTGTCTGGATAGTGTAGCCTTAATTTTTCAAGGGCGTGACGGAATAATAGGGGTATCTGATGCTGGTGTGCATGTCAGGATAGCCGCCTTGGTTTCCTTGCCAAGCCGTTTGGTCAGGGAAGTTGCACGAGGATGACTAGGTGGTCCATATGAAATTTTGGAGTTGGGATTGTATGGTGGTTTCCGGATGCTTAGAATGGAAGCGTAATCTGGAGAGATGCGTTGGCTTGCCCCTCTTAAGCTAGAATCGCGTCGTGTCATCGAGTCGGTATGGTGGCATAGCTTTTAGAGAGATTGCTCTTTTCCTGTGGTAGGGTTAAGCGCTTGGGATTCTCTTAGGCTAGGGCTTACCAGGTGTATTGGTTTATTTCATATCTTGCATTCATTCATGAAAAATGTGTTTTAAACGCTCACTTAGATGATTCATCATTTAATTTGGACTATATCTCTGGAATATTTAATTGTTCCAGGTGAAGGCAGCGGTGTGAAGGGAAAATGAATTGTCGAGGAGTGACGACAATTAGTGGATAGTTTACTTTATGTCGTTTTCAATTATGTTGTTACTTTTGATGACGTCATGTAAACGTGGTTTGACTTTATAATATGAATAAAGTGGTTTCGGTTATGATCTGTTAAGGTTTCAATCTAGCTTCCGTATTTGAGTTGGTGAACCTGTCTTAGTTTATTGATGGTTCATAGTTGATATACTGAGAAGGTGTAACGGGATCTTCGGGGAACGGTTTATGTTGAGTTTCCGTTTTTGTGATGGGTTTTTATTTGGAAAAAAAATATCCCCGAAATCTTACGTTATGTATCGCTCCAGAGAAGTGGGGTGTTACACTATTAATGAACCTAATAATAAAGCCCAGTCGTTATAGTTATTGCATGACTCAATAGTAGGATGCATGCACCTTCTTGAGAATGGAACTAAAAATTATTGTTTTGAGAAAAAAATTGAAAACCTGTCCGATTGGCAACAAAAAACTGGTTGAAAGAAAAACACGGCCATTGAGCTGTTGAACAGGCTGGATGAACTGCTCCAGGTCAACCATGCCAGTTTTTTTTTTTTTTCTTTTCTATTGTTTTGAAAGTTAGAAAATAAAATAACAATTTGAGATGTTTGAAAGCAGTTGATGTTGATTGTTGACTATTTGGATACCACATATAATTTTCTTAATGAGTAGATAATTTTTTTTTTTTTGTAATTTCTAATTTTTTATTTAAATATTTTATCTTGAGTTTTATTTTCATTATAAATCTGTGTTATTGTTGTTATTAACTTTTTTCTAATTGTAGGACAATATAATACATTTTTAAATCTACAAAGTATTATGTGATGGGATTTTATATTTTTAGTTTTATATAGTAGTTTTAAATTTGTGAAAAGTACTAATAAATAATGTTTCGTACTATGTTAACTTGACACAAAAAGAAGGAATAGTGGAGAACCAACTACGGATGTCTCTGTTTTTTATTTCTATTGAAAAATAAATACATAGATAATACAGCTATATCCTTAGTATTACACCTCATTACATAAGGCTCATCAACACTAATAAACAAAACTGGGTGGGGACACAACAATTCAGACACTCCTGTTGGGTTTCTTCTGTTCAACTTGGAGCCATTAGATGGTACTATGCTTCATATTTAGCTTATAATTTCTTCCTAGCTTGTTTAATTGAATTGATGCCTCTTTTTACCTAAATGGAAATGTCACTAACAATTTGAGAAAATATATCCGGTCCATATAATTTGAGTGCTGACTTTTTGCAGGTAGGGTCATCCCAGAGAGTGTGGTCTACAGTTATGGAACAGTTCTGCTGGACCTTCTGAGTGGAAAGCATATCCCTCCAAGTCATGTACTATATGCTCTATTGCATATATGCGATATCAATTACCTGTTCCTTTTAGCTTTTTGGTCAAAATTTATTTCTTGTATTTGTGTTATGGTACTGCCCTAGGGAAATTTATAGCACATAGATTACCCTATAAACTGTAGAACTGACAACCACCACAAGGCTCCTGTAAAAGAGAAGTTTTTGACGACCAACTTTCTTGCATATGATATACTCTAGTTAGAAATTACCAATTTTGCATGCACGAGATGAGATATATTACTATCATCCACTATGAAACAGACCCTTGTAGCTGCACTGTATCACATGAGGAAAAGAACATCTGGTTGTATGCCTTTTAAAAAATTGATTTAGTTCACTATATAAGGAATTTTTGACATTTTAGAGAGAAAAGTTTCTTAGAATGAGATTGGTAAATTTTGGAAATTTAAGTCTAGGTTTTGAGTAGTAGTTTACATCCCAATTATATATAAAAAATAAATCACTGAAATGCATGACTATTGAAGATTCAAGTAAATTTTTTCTACTTCATAGAGAAAATAAGTTATTAAGATGAGCTACATGGGCTTTGGATAAACTTGAACACCATATATGTGTTAGGTAGACTTTGATATATATGGCACCACACACCCAAGAGTCGGGGGGAGGGGGGTGTGAATTGGGTGAATAAAAATTTGGATGATTTCAAAAAGAAAAAATTCAGAATAAAAACAAGATATGATTTTACCCAAAATAGTTTTTCAATGGAAGTGCTATTTCATGCTTGCAAAGAGTAATTGCACAAGAGACAAAGGATTTATAGTGGTTCGACCCTTCCTAGCCTACATCCATTACTCTTGCACCTAGCTAAAGATTTTCAAATCCACTAAATCAAATTCGGACTGAAACCACAGTTAAATACAACTGCTAGCTATCCCGCTAACTTGCTAGCACTTTTCGCTAGGAAACTCCTTACAAAGAAGAATAAAAAATACAAAACTGAACACAAGAATCTCAACACGAGATTTTGTTACAAGAAGGCTAAAATAAATTTACAGAATAAGATCAAGCCTTGAAGAAGAAAGGTTTGAAACAATTAAGCTCAAAAGTAATTTGAAGATTTGATCTCTTACATGAACAAGCCCACTCTTTCAACAGCTGCTTTGATCTTCAAAATGGCTGGTATTTATAGCCTTGAATGCCCCTTGTAGAATTCTAGTCATTGGAGATCAAAATAGCAAATGATCAATCTGTAGGAAACTAGCCATTAGTAATTTCCCGAACAGAAACTGTTGATAGTTTACTTTGAAATTTTTTTCCAGGTTTGAAAAGCAACAGACTATTTAATCCTAAAACATTGATCTAGAAGGTATGCACTAAAATTGGCTGACTTGTTTTAGGAAGTAGTTGACATTTTATCTGAACCAGTTGATGGTCTAGAAAAGGAATTCGATAGTTCTGAAGAACCAGCGACAGACTTAGAAAATGGGTCGACAATTTTTCTACTAGATTCAATGTTTAAATGATTTTTCTTCTAATTTAAAGCTACTTTCTTTGTCTTTTGAAACTTTGATCATATTTTAGAATCCACAAGATTTTATTGACTTGAAAAGACAAGTTCAAAACCATTCTCAAGAATTGTTTAAGATCAAGACCTTGAAGTCCAAAACACTTATTTCAACATGTCCAAAACCTTTAAGTTTAAAACACTTATTTTGATATCATTTAAGCAACATTTATTAAAGTTTTTGTGTTACAATACACATCATCAAAACATCATTAAAATCAAACCAACACTATGGTGGGTGGCTGTATTATCTGTTGTATGTCTGTTAGTGCTAAACTCTCAAATATTGCATTTGACTATTGATCCTCTTTAAAATTCAATGCAAGCATGCCCCTGTTTTGGCCAACTCAATGTCAGATGTCTTCTATTTGGGTGCATTGCCCCCTGGGGGCCTTTAGCTTTGCTTCCCTTTGCTTTACTACATCAGCTTTATGTGGAGGTGCATAGTTTTAATCCCTGCATGCAAATTTGTTCTTATTTTGAATGCAAAGATGTTAAGTTACATGCAACTAATTTGGGGACTTACTGGATAGAAACTGAAGTTCCCTTTTGATGCATTAAATTATGGAGTTGGATTGAGATAATGAAGTTACTCCTTTGGGCAATCTTAGGACCTCTTATGGCACTTGATTTTTAGATGTTTTAGGTTCGTTGTCACCTGATCAAAAAAAGGGAAAACAAAATGTTTAGGTTCTATCATCTGTATGCTGGTGTTCAATATATAGATAGTTGTTTTACCCATCTATCAAATATATAAGTTAACAAATTAACCATTTGCAGATTGTATTAGAGCAAATAGTAGTTCCTTTATTTGAGCATCACGATCTATCTGCTAATTATGAATACTCGCATGTGTTTGCTGCCTCATGAAAAAGGTCCTGACCACATCTGATTGAGTGTAGTCAGGTAGAAAAAATAAAATTGTCTTCTGTCTTATGGCTAAGCATTTGGAAGAGTTGCTGTCAATCATTTGATGACTATTATTGAATGTCTTTCCCTTCTGGTTGTATTGACATATTTTGCAATGGAGAACTCGTTGTCTTTGATTGAGTGAAGTGATGTTGATCATTCTGTCTTGCTGAGTTTGCTTTATGGTCAGATAATATCAATGCTATGTTTTCTAGAATCAGATTGGGCTGGGGGAATTGCTTTGGTACTTAAGAGTACAATTGCAGAGCATATGTTCTGGACTCTCTTAAAGTAAAAGTTTGGTACCCATAACCTTGGAACTTGGATGAGTATCAAAATGTATAATATGAAAACTATTGCTGTGAATGGCGAGTGCAAGAAATCAGAAAAATGGTCTTTTCATATAAAAAAAAAAGGTGATTAGATAATGTTCTAGTGAACTTGTTAGAATCTTCTACAAGTATGCTATGTGTCCTGCTCCCTACTGGCTTGAGGTAACGTGAATGATCATATGCATTTGCCAGTGACATATAATTGAAGTTATTTCCCATCTAAGGAGTATGCAACTGAGTGCTTCTATTTCAAGTTAGTATTTCAAAGGGTTTAAATTTTCATTTGTTACCATGCATGTTTACTGGAATCATATTTTCCTTATTAAAATGTAAAATTTGTCAAAAAGCTTATTGGTGGCATTATCATTCAAACTTTCAGATTTTAATGAACTTTGCTCTATTGTTTAGTTTCAACAAAATTTTAAAAGGAACTACTTCTACTAAGCTAATTTGAATCTCAGCACAAACTCAACAGTAGAATTTGGATCATGTTGGTTGTGCTGGTTTTTCTGATATCCCCACTTTTTTTACAGTTTTTTCAAAAGTTAATTTTTAAGGCAAAACATTTCACCTCCATTGAAGTGAGGCAAAAGCTTGATTGTCTTTAGATGTTAGTTTATAGGAAATTGTTCCTTGATTAAAGCTTGTCTTGTGGTGCTTCCATTGCTGTAGGACATCTGGACCTATATGTGGTCAGATGACCATGGGGCAGTGCAGTAGAAGGTCCAAGATTCCCAACAACCTACCATTCAACTTCTACCTAGGCAATGAGCAGAAAGAAAACTAGAAGGCCTAACAGAGTGCCACAATTTTAGAGATTACAGCATATGTAAAATGCTTCTCACTGGGAAGCATAAAAAAATCCCTAGAATATTGTCAATGGAGAAAATGAAACAAAATGATAGAACTGCTTGTGACTGAAAACTCTTAGAGACATTTAACAGTGTCAAGTAAAGATTCAGGATTTCAAGATTAACATACATGTTTATATTAGAATTATTTACATAAGGCAGTATGCTATCGTGCTGCCCACAGAAATATCCTTGCATAAGTAATTATTGTAGATTTTATTACACAATGAACGCATATTTGTGCTTGCTTGTCAAAAAATTATTAGTTACACCTTCATCATGTGTAACTTAAATATAGAGCAAAAATTGATCCAAGTCATTTCAGTACAAGATTGGCATATCTTTGATCTGCTTAAGTTCTTTGACATCGGGCAACTGAATCTTGTGGCTGATTTTTGTTTCAGTTTGACTGCCAAGCACCTTTAAGGTGAACCATAAAGAGGTTCAGACTTCACACATTTGACTTATTTCATAACAAAATCTTCCTCCAAGTGAACTTGAAAATGCCTTCAAATCATGTGCGAAACTTCCTGCCAAATGAAACCAGGATGCTTGCTCAGATTTCCTTTATTGGAAGCTAGCAATCTTGTTTTCTGGTTTACTGGACAAATATTTTTCAAATCCATTACCTCAGGGAGATTAGATTAACAAAAACAATCACAAGCCTTAATCCCCTAGGTGGGGTTGGCTACATGAGTTCTAAACCTCCACTCTTGTCTGTCCATGGTTTTATATGCTTTGTATTAGGGAGAATAGGTTAACAAAAGCAATCACAAGCCTTATTCTCCCTAGGGGGGTTGGCTACATGAATTCTAGACCTCCAATTATCTCTGTCCGCGGTTTTATACTATCTATGGGCCTTATATCATATTTCATGTTTAAGGGTTTCTCACCAATTTTCTTTGGTTTTCTTCACCCTCCTTTGCTACAAATTTCATCCATTTGTTTTACAGGTGTTGGGTTCATCAATTGGTGTTATTCTCACATCCAGATTATTTTAATCGCGTCTCCCGCATCATGTTACTCCTCTGTGTCATTCTAATCTCGATTGTGTTCATGTTTTGCATATGTTGGTATTTAACTACCCAATACGCTAAGCCACATAACAAATGTGGTTTTATATCTGCCCAATAAAATTTCCTTTTAAGTTTAAGAAGATTTACAATAGCATAAAATTTTGGGCATTGGGCATATTTCTCCATTTTAAGCATCCTGTCTTGATTTTATTAGTAATATCCTCCATAACCTCTCCTTTTTTTCAACAATTGATCTGAGAAATAGAAATGGATATTTCCATGGGAACTCAATCATCAAGTCTCACAATGACATCATCCATTTTTCAACATTTATTGAACTTACATACCATATATTTAGTTTTTGACCTACTTAAGTTAAAACTTTTGGACTTTAAAGGTGGTTTATCCATAATTCAAGTTTACTTGTCAAGTTAGTATTACTATTATTTGGCTCATCTACCAAGACAATAGTCTGTAAATAGCATACACCAAGGCACTTCTTCTAGGATGTGTTTTGTGAGTTCATCATCACAAGATGAAAAGAAAAATGCTCAAATTTATTCACGTTAACAGATATCACTTGGATGTCTAAATGGTTATTTATGTTTTTATAGTGTTTCAAGTTTTATATCTTGTCATTTTCAACTTTAGTCTGGCATATACGAAAATCTATGATCACTGTTTTTGTTTTGGTATATTTGAAGCTTATGCCCATTTTTCTCATTGTTTTTCAAGGCACTGGATTTGATAAGGGGCAAAAATGTGTTGTTGCTGATGGATTCATCCTTGGAAGGACAGTATGCTGAGGAAGATGCAACTGCATTGGTTGAACTTGCTTCAAAATGTCTTCAATATGAGGCGAGAGATCGACCAGATGTCAAGTTTCTTCTCACAGCAGTAGCACCCCTGCAAAAGCAGAAAGAGGTGAAATTTAGTTAATTAGTTTGACTGGGCTGGGAATTTGTTATTGAGTTGTTGCATGCAGAAGATGGCTATAATTTTAGTTCATATTAATATTTGTAGGTCGCATCCCATGTTTTGATGGGTCTGACAAAAACTCCTGTGGTGCTGCCGACCATGCTTTCCCCTCTTGGAAAGGCTTGTGCAAGAATGGACCTGACTGCAGTTCATGATATCTTGCTTAAAACAGGCTATAAAGATGAAGAGGGTGCAGAAAATGAGGTAAGGAAATTAAGTCCTGTTCTGATACTAACAAATCTTGATGATCAACTGTAAATGAGAGGAAAATGCATGTTTCTATGTTAGCAACACATTGAAGCCCTTTCTTAAGTTACCATTAATTCCCAACTAGAGATGTCAACTGAGCTGGGCCATGCTAAGAGCCAGTATGGCCTGACCTAACCACTCCCCCGCTTCCCTCTTCTTTCACACTGCACTCCAACTGTTGCATAAATTGCTGCATATATTATGCGGCAGTTAGCAGCATAATATATGCAATATATTAAAAAAAAAATAAAAAAAAGAAGGCCCACTGGGGCCAACATTCTGTGTTGGGCCAACCATTCTGGGTGTTAGAATGGCCCGGCCAGCAAACTTGTTTGGCATCTATAGTCCCAACAAGAAGATTCTCAAGTCTTAATCTTGCTAGATGCGGTTGGCTATGCAAATTCCAATTTTCTAATTATTTCTATCCGTGGTTATATCTTTTGTGAGGTCATTATTCTCTATTTTATGTTTAAGGATTTTCCACTAAGTTTTCTTTAGTCTTCTTCTACCTCTCTTGCTACAAATTTCTTCTATGCTATCCGCTAAGTGTGTCTATTGGTCTTCTTTTTGCATATCCAAATTATCTTAATTGCGTCCCGCATGTCTTACCATCAATAGGTGCTACTTTAACCTTATTTTGTGAATTTTGTTTCTAATTCTATCTTTTCTTGTACAACCACATATTTGTTGTAACATCCTTATCTCAATTAGGTTCAAATTTGCACATATTGGTTACTTAAAAATGATAAATAACTCTAGTCATAACAACAAAGATGATTTATAATCCTCCAATAAAACTATATTTTCTGAGTTTTGAAGGGAATTTATGATTATATAAATATTGGATGGACTTCTCCTCTTTAACCATCTTGCCTTGATTCTATGCATGACATTGCCAATTGCTCCCTCTCTTTTTGCATGGGAGAAGAGGAGTTTTCAGTCTATGAAGCACGGGCATGCCTAAGAGGTTGCCATGTTGGTGTTGCCAGTGTGTCGGACGCACCGACACGGTGACACACCAGTGACACGTGTTGGACACACCCACATGGTGTGTCTTGACACTTTTTTTTTTATTATTTTTAGAAGGGACAAGCGACTGATACTCATGTCCCTTCCTGGACACTTCAAAGACGTGTTTAGAGTAGGAATCGTGTTTCTTCTATACCTTGTTTTATGCATGAATCTTCGGTTTCGATTGCACAATTCTTCCATCTCCAGCCCGTTCAAGCTTCCATTCTTTTTATATTTGATTGCGAATGGAATGTGAGGGACAAGAAGGGTCGGACTTCCAAGATGGGATGATCTGGTGTGGACTGTGAATGACTAGCAACATTGCGATGATGGTGAGTGGCAACTGGACTGTGTCTTCCAAGTGATGTAGTGGTGCAGTGACCATAGTCTGTCAAGTTTCTTGCTTCTTGTGACTGGGTTTTTCAAGTGATGCAGTGTACTGTATTGGATTTCGCTAGGAACCAAGATGACTTTTCAGTTTCACCTTCAATTTCTATTGTGCTAGTTGAATTCTATGAGTTTGCTTGAGTCCTCATTTACTGTATAGTGCATAATATTAATATATTCTGAAGTTAATTCTTCTTGATTGTACTTGATATATGTAATAAAATATAATATGTTCTTCATAGTTCATTCTTCTTGATTATCCTCCAATTTTAATGTTTTATATACTTGATATATGTAAAATTATTTTATGTGATAGCCCAATCTCTCTGATAATTTCTCTTTTGATATGTTATTTTATTTATGTATTTAATGAGTTTGGAATATAATTTTGATATTTTATTATATCATTACAAATATAAAAATTTACTTTATTAATTAATATACCATGTTGTGTCCTACTTTTTTGAAAAATACCGTGTCCCGTGTTGCTGTGTCCTCTTATATGTGTCCGTGTTTCATAGTTTTCAGTTAACGTAATTATTTAATGTGATCCTTAAGTGAAAAAGGATGTTGGACAACTGGAGGAAGAGCACTTTATGCCTATTTGTAAAAATAAGGAGATGTTCAAAGTTTTATAAATTATAGAAAATCAAGTTAATGGGAATACACTATGAAACTTGGGGAGAGTGATTGAGGTTAAGGAGAGAAAACAAGGTGTCTGAAAACCAATTTGTTTCGTGTTTGGTAGGTCAACAGTGGAAGTTATCTAGTTGCTAAGGCACTTAATGAGAAGATATAGAAATAAATAAAAGACATGTTATGAAAGACGTGTAACATAAAGTAGAAACATGTGCCAGAACATGTGAAGCATATATTGAGGTATTTCCAATTACAATTAGATTACATTATTGCTCTGCATGAAGCCCTTATCTCTTTGCTCTATTAATGGATGAACTCACAAAACATATTTAGGCAGAGGTGTCTTGGGGTATGCTATTTGTATATGATATTGGCTTGATGGATGAGACAAAAAAAGGCACTAATACTAAGATCAATGATGAAACAAAAAAAGGCATTAACACTAAGATCAAGATAAAGAAGAACCTTTTAGAATATGGATGTTTTAACTTGAGTAGATTGAATTGAATATATGTATTGTAAGTTTAGTAATGGCATGAGTGTGGATGGTGTTATGGTGAAACTTGAAGATCAAGTCATTTTAAGAAAATGTTATTTTTGATGTCTTGGATTAATTGTCCCAAAAGATGGAGAGATTAATGAGGATGTAACCCATAAGATTATGGTTTGATGGTTAAAATAGAAAAGTGTGTTTGGTGTTTTTTGCAATAGTAAGATTTTATTAAAGCTAAAAAGGAAAATTCCATAAGATGGCTATAAGACCTGATTTGTTATATGGCATAGAATATTGGGTAATAGAGAATCAACTTGTGCAAAATTTCTGCATAAAGAAGATGAGGATATTAAGATGGATGTACAATCATACAAGAAAACATAAAATAAAAAATTAGGTTTAATAGGTTGGAGTGGCTCTTGTTGAGTATAAGTTGCATGAAATATGATTAAAGTGATTTGATCATGTCAGAAGAACATGAATAGAGGCTCCTGTGAGGAGTGGATGGAATAGTACAAGTCTACTAAAGAGGTAGGGGAAGACCAAGAAAAACTTGATGGCAGACTTTTAGGTATGATATATAAGTTATAAGGGCCATGCAGAAGATACGATGATCATATAACTGATTGGTGAGTTAAAATTTATGTAGCGAACTCCAAATAGTGGGATTAAGGCTTGATATGTTGTTGTAATTGATCTTCAAGTCTCATTGTTTCATCATCCAAACTTTTATTTTTTATGGAATTTATATTCCATATATTCAGTTTTTCTAATGCTTCACTTGAGACATTTAGATTCTATGATTTTCCTCCATAGTTCAAGTACAATGCTCACTCCAATCTTAAGTTACCCCTAATCCCAGAAGTTAAAAATGTTAGAAATGAGTAACAATGTGTATCAAGATTCTTAACACATCTGTAACGTGTAACATATGCACAGGGTAAAGGTGTATGGACAGCAAACATGTGTATTAGAGAGACTAACTTATAATGAGACTTGAATCCTGGACTTCTGAAAGTCCTGAAATTACAGATCTTACACTGTGCAAAGACACCATTAGTCCCAACGCTTAACTATTAAGAGCTCAACAATGTATATCAAGGGGTGGCAAGTGGACAAACTAAGCCAAAGTGCATCCGCTTACAAAAAAACAATAGTGACGCAGAATATGAGAAACAAACACATTTGACAAGTGATGAACCAAGTACCCTTTGCAGTGAAACCAATTATTATGTTAAGTTTCCATTAGTTTAAAAAGTTTTTCAGTCTGCAGTTAGATCAGCACCTGACCCACTGCAAACTAGTTTGGTAGTCCATCACTATTTTTGATCTGTACTACACTTAAATTTTACTGCATGTTATTGTATTCAAGAAGGTATATCGTCTGCTATTCTCTCCGTCGGCTTGAATGTCTTTGTATTGTAACTTTATCATCTGAAGTTCTAGATTTCATGCTTTTGGCTTTGGTACATTTATTTATTACATCTTACTGGTCTTGCATCCCTGTGTAGTTATCATTCCAAGAATGGACTCAACAAGTTCAAGATATGTTGAATACAAAGAAGTTTGGAGATATTGCATTTAGGGACAAGGATTTCAAGAATGCCATTGATTATTATTCAAAGGTGGTATACACTTACTCTAATTGTGAACTCATTTACTCGGGTATTATAATTTATATAGGACACGATAAAATTAAATTTGTTGTTACTCTAATGTGAGACATGGTATGCTCATAAGATTGGCTTCAGTTGAAAAGGTTTCTTTTCCCTTTATTTTCTTACTTTAAGGTATTTGTTTCTCTTATTTTCTTATTTTAAGGTAATCTTTTTCAAAAAGAAGTGAGTGATTCACCGATGAGGATGTGAATAGCCAGAATTGCATTTGTCTATAACATTAAATACATTATTGCTGTGCAAATTGATACCTGCTTGCCCAATGTATTTTACAGCATAATTTCCAGAAAATATATCTACGACTTTTGGAGTTTGCTTAGAATTAGTTTTAGATTGTTTTAATTTTGGACGCATGTACCTGGACACATCATTAGTCAGAGGCTTCCAAGACCTATGAAATTTGTGATTGATATGCCGGTGATAATGTGTTAACGAAGGAGAAAAACATGTAGTCAGAAACTAGCATATTTATAGTGATTATATCATAACAAAAAATGAATGCTGTGCCCACTTCAGGTCTTTAGTTGACTAAGTTTTGAAAAACCACGACCTCATAAAAATTTCAATCCCTTATGCTACCCTTGGTTAACGAGGAGCAACATTAGTAGAAATCCCCTTCCTATTTGTCTAGTGTGAGGAATTTGTTTCATGAACTTTTCTTATTCTTCTGCCTGAACCACTACTACTAAAATGCAGTTGGTATCAATGATGTCTGTCCCTTCTGGTACTGTCTTTGTGCGTCGAGCCCTTTCCTACTTGATGATTGGTCAACCTGAATTAGCCCTAAGGGATGCCATGCAGGCTCAGGTGTGCTTGCCTGAGTGGCCCACTGCCTTCTACATGCAGGCTCTTGCCCTATCCAAACTTGGAATGGAAACTGATGCTCAAGACATGCTAAATGATGGAGCCTCCTTTGAGGCCAAGAAACAAAACAGCTGGCGCGGTTAACTTCAACAACCTGATGGCTGCAACTCCAGTTTCTGCTTCATTCAGGAAAATCTGATCAATCCAATTGCTAATAGGCTGCAAGAGAGATTCATTTGGGGAAACAAATTAGATGGTTTTTTCAGTACCTAGTCTGTTGTAGACAAGATAGTATCATAGCCAAGAAATGTATAAAGCTCTTATAATTGCCAAATAAGTATATTTATTAGTTGCCCATCAATTTCATTTTGTTTTAGCCCGTTTCTCTGTTGCATGGAAATTGGTTGAACTCGTTGATTAGGGCTTCCAGTATCAAAAGGTTGTGTTTTAGATGAAGAGAGCTCGCTATAACACAAGCTTCGGCTACTGCCTTGCTCAAATCCAGTTTGTTGAACAGTTAAATGTGCTCTATGCTTGTTAGCATTTGAACTTGTGTCTGGCAATTGAATTTGTTTCAGAGAGCTACATAATACACTATTTGAGCGCTATTCTTTTGACATTTTTGCCTCCAATTTCACTGCTTTGACGGTCTTATCATCAAAGGGTAATTTGGTGCTAGCTGACAAATCCAAAGCCATCAATTGCAGGAAAGGCTGTGTTCTCGTTGCATTTTTCTTTGCAATTTCTTTGTCTGGCTTTTATGGGCATGCTTGCCCAATTTGTTGGGCTCTGCGTGAAGAATGCCATTTCCTTCTAAAACTTGAAGTTTGAAATGTTTTATATGTTGGTTAAACCAATCAAATTTTGTCACATTTGGAAGAGCTTAGGGTGTAATAGGAAGCATTGAAGGGCACCCATCTATGACATATGGGAGAGAGACACGTCCACGCATAATCTGAATGAAGTAAAAGAGATCATCATATGAAGCATAATAGGATTATACTCTTTTCCCCATGTCTTTCAAAATCCAAGTACCTTGAAACCACTCAAACATTCTTATGGGGCACCCCAATAATTCTCTCTTTTTTCCTTTCTGCTTTCTTTGTAAGTGGTTGACACCACAATTATTCTAATCTCTGTAATTAAGAAATGATATGTTGCTCGCATTGGGCAACCTTATGTTGGTTGCCCAATGCCCCCCTAATTATCCTCGCATATATACATATATAAAAATAATGCTATATTTTTTAAAAATTATTATTTAAATACATTATTAGTTGTTCAATTAGAATTATAGTTATAATTATTATGCCTGTCAGAATAATGATAATAATAAAACAATAAATCTAAGAAGAAATGCCACGTGGCAGCCATTAGCCCACCTGGCTATTTCATGTAGCCAGAAGGGGGGCCCTAGGCCGCATGGAAGCAGCAGCGTGGCCAAGGAAAAGGAGGGGGGCTCCATCCGCCCGCCCTCGAGAGACGTCTCTGAGGGTATTTCACATCCCTGAGAGAGGTCCTTTGGGGGTGCCTAATGCATGCGAGGCCTTTGTGTGTGCACCTGCGTACGCTCGTATGCCCGCTCGACCATGCATCCTCGTGCCGATAACCCCGCAAGACTTGGTTAAAATCGTCTTCGAGATGCCTGTTGAGAAAAACGGGCCACTTGACACATGGATGCCTCTCCTATCGCTATAAATAGGGGGTCGTTTCCCTTCATTCAGTACGCAATCTCAAATATTCACATCATCTTTTTGCATTCGACTATTTTATATTTTCAAGAGGCTAATTTAGGCATTGGAGGGTTTGCGCAGGGGTCCTCACTCGCACCCTTAACCAATATTCTTTTTTGATAGGTTATCCATTGCTCTCAACCTAGCCAAGTGACTCATCCATCACTGTTACTACCCCCGAGAGACTTATCCATCGCTGTTGCTACCCCCGTGAGACTCATCCATTACTGTCGCTCCATCTCGAGAGAATCATCCATCTCTCTTGATAATCACCTATCGTTTGGATAATCCACACATCACCCCTCGCTTGAATAAGTCATCCATCCCCCGAGTGAGTCATCCATCGCTCGGATACACCACATGTAAATCATCCATCGCTCAAATAAGCCACACATGGGTCATCCATCGGTAGTTTCCCATATAAAAATTTATTGTTATAACCGTGCAACAACAATTGGCGTCGTTTGTGGGAAACCAACAAAAAACCAAGAAACCCTCATTCACCATGGCACAAACTCGAAGCGGTCGACAGACTCTCTCCCGTGGTGCACAATCACCTCAACAAGAGACCCTACCTTGTGTGGAAGATCAACATCAAACTTCCCATGAGGGCTAGCCACCTCTCACCCATCAGTCCACTCGTGAGGGCTGGCTCTCTCTCACCCATCAATTCGCTCGTGAGGGCCAAATCTCCCTCAACCATTAGTCCCCACGTGAGGGTCATCCACCCCTTACTCAACAGCCGCCCTTCCTAGGGCATTCACATTCGTTGGACATTTAGTTTCAAACTCCACCATTTATCAACTTACATGCCCGTCCGAGGCCTTATTTTCCTCGTCACATTAGCTCAAGTGTACTAGCCCCACCCATGGTTCCTCTGGCTGAGTACAAAACACTGCAACAACAACACAATGAAGGGATGCAAGCCCTTCATGAAATGGCTGGGATATTGCAAGGTTTGGTTCCTCGAGCCTTGATGTCGACTACCTTGGGGAAGTTTATATTAGAAACAGTTCCGTCCAATAGGGCACGTCAAAAAGTTCCAGGAAATGGCTCTTATCGAGAGGCTACTCTAGACTCTCATGCTCAATCTACCCCTCCTCGAAACAACCGACCAAGGTTTTCTACCCGAGGGTCTCTTACCCAAACCTCCCCCTGTCAAGAAAATTAGGGTGGAACGATAAAAGGCAGGTGGGCGAGGCCCTCATAGGGGGAGATACTCTGAGACAGTGGTCAAAACTCTTCTAAACCAGTGTCAAGGCAGATTGATGAGCTCAATGACAACCTTATGGCCTTTAGTGCCCGGAAGACAGTAGATATGAAGAAAATGATTGAGCAGGTGTTGCAGCAAAATAAATTATTACCAGTTTCAGAAGAGCAATCACAAGGAAGGCTACCACTTGTGGTAGAAGTAATGGAAAAGCCTTTGTCTAGAAAATTTAAGATGCCCCAAATAACCCCTTACTTTGGCAAGGATGATCCTTATGATCACAGGCAAAACTATGAGTCTTTGATGATGTTCCATGGATGGGACGACGCGATAATGTGTAGGGCTTTCTCATTAACCCTAGCTGAACATGCTCGGGCTTGGTTTAATGGTTTACTCGAAGCATTCATTTTCTCGTTTGGGTAGTTAAAGGTGGAATTTATCAAAACATTCATTATTAACAACCAGAGGAAAAAAAACGTGACATACCTCCTTAGCATTCGACATGAGAGCAAAGAGACCCTACGCCATTATGTGGACAAATTTCGGAACGCTACGCTTGAGATTCACAACCTACAGATTGAGATGGCAGTGTCTTCCATGTTCCAAGGGGTGCGACTGACTTCTTTCCAAGAATCCCTATCTCTAGACCCGCCAAAATCCTTAGCAGATTTGTTCGTTAGGGCCAATAAATATATATACCATACAGAAGTAATGAGGACTGTGGTAATAGATGAAGACAGAGAGCAAAAAAGAAAGGAGCGAGATATTGAAGAAGACCTTAATCGACGATAAGAGAAGGCTCGGAGATTGGATGATGTTAGGCCCTAGTTCAATCACTATACTCGACTCACTCAACCTCGGTCTGCCATATTAGCAGCCATAGAAGGATCAGGCCTAATCAGACTTCCAAAAAAAGTGGATCGACCTATAAGGAAGAATCAGGATGAGTACTATCGATACCATAGGACTCGTGGTCATTTTACTGATTAATGTCGGGAATTGAAAAATCAAATTGAGATGCTTATTCGGGAAGGACACTTACAAAGATATGTACGAGAAGAAGAAAGAAATAACAGGGAGCCACAACAAAGGGAAGAAAGGCCTGAAGCGCATGAAAGACATAATTCTAGACAACAAGAAAGAGGAAACGAGCACAGAAAGAATCCATCTCTAGTTAATGAACCAACACATCAGGCTATACACGTCATTTCGGGCGGTGAAACCTTAGTTAGAGACAACTCCTCTTCCCGAAAGACCTATGCTCGTTTGGCCTACCAGGTCAATTCAATAATGGATGTTAGACAAAATGAAGAGTCCATTATGTTCACACCTACCAATAGAGGAGATGTAATCATTCCTCATGATGAGTTGATGGTAATCTCAATTGTCATTGCAAAGCACCATATTGGAAGAATTTTGGTAGACAGTGGCAGCTCAGTTAATCTCATTTATTGGAATTGTTTCGAGCAAATGCACATTTCTCAAGATCAACTGAAAAAGGTCTCTTCCCCTTTATATAGTTTCACCGGGGAAACTATCCCAATGGCTAGTTCAATTCAATTGCCAGTCATATTGGGCTCTGATCCTCAGAGCACAACATGCCAGGCTTGTTTTATGGTGGTTAAAGCCTCATCAACTACCTATAATGTAATTTTTGGTCGTCCACTACTCAACAACATGAGGGTCGTAGTCTCTTTCTGTTATCTGTTGATGAAATCTCCTACACCTTAAGGAGTGGGACAAGTTCGAGGGGATCAACAGAAAGCCTATGCGTGCTATGTTGCATCTACAAAAGGAAAAAAAAAAGTGAAGAGACTTTATTGGTTGCCAAGCAAACTATGCAAGATTAAGTTGTATTATTTCCTTCATTTAAATTATTTGCATTATAATAATGTGAGTTCAAAATGGTATTGTGGACGTAGACACAATTGGCCAAACCACATCAAAATGCTTTTACTCACTCCTGCAAATAAAGTATTGTTATTGTGTCAACTATTATCTACTAGATTCCATCAAGGGTTATTTCTCAAACGAAAGGCTCATTGCCCCGCAACATAGCCCGAGAAAGAGATGAAAGCTAAAAACTCATTGCCCCGTGCATAGCCCAGCAATGAAGTGAAAGCTAAAAGCTTGTTGCCCTGCTCATAGCCCGACAACGAGGGAGATAACAAGTCCATTGTCTCCCGCGTAGTTTGACAATATGGGAAAAATAAAACATTATCCCGCACACAGCCTGACAATAGGGTGAAAATAAAATTGCTATCTCGCAAAAAACCTAATAGAAAGGAGCCATAATATCTGTTGCCTCACGAGCAACCTACACTGCTTCACTTGGTGACCCTAAGGCCCGTTGCCCTACTACTAGCCTGTCAACGAGATAAACACAAAAAGATCCATTGTCTCGCTAACAGCCCGACCACAAGTTGAAAACAACAGGTCTGTTGCCTTGCTCATACCCCGGTAACAAGGAAAAACAAAAACTAATCACAGACGTAGGCGCTACGTCGAACCACGAAAACAAAATATGTATATTCTTTTTAATTGCGGATGTAGACATTACGTTGAACCACGAGAAAAAAAAAATATTGCAAATGTGGACGTTATGCCCACAATACCAGCTAGCATGTACACACGAAAATAGGGAGTCGCGATATTATAACAAAAAAAAAAAGGCCATTGCCCCGCTCATAGCTCGATAACAAGAAAGCACATCCAATTGCTTTGCAAGTAGCCTGACAATGAGAAGGCATAAGACTATTGTCCCGTGCGCGATTAGCCATACATTGAGGAAACATAATATTAGTGGCCTCGCAAGTGACTTATGCCGCTTCGCTTGACATCCGATTGGCACAATAGCCATTGTCCTGCAAGAAGAGATGTCATATTTATCATTTTGCAAGTAATCCAATAAACCAGGGAATGGAACGTTAATCATCATAAACATCCTTAGATTCGGAGAAAATTCCCCAATATGCCAGTTCATCTCTCGACAAAATGTAGATATATATATATATATATGAGCCAATAACGACATTGTCACTCTTGACTTGATTTGAAGATCTTTTTGAGCCCTCGTCACCTCGGAAGCTGGGAGCGTATGAAGAAATTGTGTTTATACTCCTAGAAGATGAAGAACTGAATGCATGGACCACCGCTGCAAGGGCGTGAGCTTCAACACGTCATGCGAAGACTCTGCCACATCTTCTTGAAACCATTGACGCTTATGAGAAGTCGAAATATGAAAATGCCAGAGCTATAAATAACGTAGAAGACTCGTTGAAACAATAGCCAAATGAGAAGCTCAAGCCTCCCTTTATAGAGGCACCTAGGGAGCAGAATGCCAAAGACGTGAAGAAGGAGATGGCTACAAAATAAAAAAGAAAAATAGCCTCCTAAAAATAGGGCAGTGCTGCAGGTGGAATATTCTTCCTCGTGGGACACCCGATAGAAAAAGTAGGGAGCAATTGTTACGCCTGTCAAAATAATAAAAAAAATAACAATAAATCTAAGAAGAAGAAGAAATGTATCACCCACAAATGTATCATGCTTTCAATTCTTATAAAATTGCATACATGTATCACCCACAAAGAGTTTAATTTCTCTTTTTCTATGTTTCAACACTAGTGGCTATATGCTAGTCTTTGATTGAACCTCAAAAATCCTAATAAATCGGGAAAAACCAAAGCGATGGGCTTTAATTTTAGCGATTCAGTCTAACTTTTTTGTTTTTAGCTTTCATATAAATATATAATATATATATATATACATACATAATATTTTCACAGAGAATATAAAGATGATAAAGAATATTTTTGAAGAAATTTTATATATGTAGTTAGAAAATTGTATGTGTATTTTAGAATTATATTTTCTAAATATATTTTGTCAACGTTTTACCCCCCCCCCCCCCCAAAAAAAAAAACCCATTAAATATCCGTACACTTGCCTATGAATAAGCCCATACTTGACAATTTTTTTTATTTTCAATGAATTAAAGTCAAATATCCTATATGCAATAGCATTTCATATCCATTAATTATCAGTTGAATTCTGCATGAAAAATAATGAAGAAAATATATATTGACATGAAAATTATCCATATTTTTTTATAGAAATTTTCTTGCAAAATAATAATAATAATAATAATAATAATAATAATAATAATAATAATAATAATATTATTATTATTATTATTATTATTATTATTATTATTATTATTATTATTATTATTTAATAATAGAAAAAGGATAATGCAAGGAAGATACTCTCTTCCCAACAATAATTATATGCTATAAATTAAAAAAATTGCCACATAACTCAATGTATATCATAGAAGCCTTTTAAGACGTAGAATGATTAGTCGTTCATTAGTGTCTCTTTTTTTTGTGCGTGCCTTTTTTTATGGTTTTGTTAGTTATTGTGTGTCGATTTAGGTTCTTAATTTTGCTCTATTGTGGAGCGTTTGGCTCAAACTTTATCTTGATATATGTAATTTTTTTTAGGTCTTAGTATTGTCTTATAAAAACTAAGAAAAGAAAAATATAATTAGAACAATTAGGAATCTTTTCCTATCCATATAGTTGCTAAACTATAGGATTAAAGCAAAACTTGAAAAGTTGAGTGGATGCTAGCTAGCTAGTCCATGAAATCCATCAAGTTTTTTTTTTTTTTTAATCATGGAGATCGAGGGGGTCTTTATCATCTCAGATAGTTTCTATGGGAGCGTTGCACCTTCTCTATAAACTACGGGTCTAGCCACCGCAACCTCAACATGTAAGACTAGGTGAATCGCTGCCCAAAGGAAGGGGTCGTGACTCCAAGAATAGCAACAATAGACAGTTCTGTATGGAGGGTGGATCAAACCCACACGCTCTCTTAATTATCAGGATTGTTCATCCTTTTGATTTAATTGACTTCAAAGAGCTGTTGAAGAAACACCAATGACTCAGCACCAGCATATCCTATCTTATATATATTGACTCCAACTAATAAATTCTTCAATAAAACAAAAATATATGAGAAGCAATTGTTTCATGTACACTGACTTTAAAATCCCTTGAATATGCATACAAGTGTATTAATTGTGGCATAGTTTTGTTTGATTCTCTCTCTCTCTCTCTAGTGACCTAATTAATGTTAAATTAGTAAAAACACTTCTCATCAAATATGAGAGATGATAATTCACATAAATAGGTTTTAATTTATATATATATATATTTATTTATTTATCAAAGCAGTATAAAACCACAACTACTCAAAGAGATATACCACCCCTATTACTATTATAATAAAAAAACAAAGGGGCAAAACCCAAAAGATGATATCCAGAACTTTATAAAGATCGAAATATAGGTTGAATAATTCCAACCTGCATATCTATTAGTTTTGGTACCTTGATTTAGCCCATTAGCATGTAGGTTCTACAATTTCAACCTTAGAATGTATTTATTGTAGCATAGGCCTCCAAGGAGAGTCCTCGCACAGCAGCAAGTAGGGTAGTGATCTTGGAAGGAGTCATCCTTTTTGGAAGGCTTTTCTAGGGCCAAAGCAAATCCCCTTACGCACCTGTTTTTTGTTCAAGACCAACTTCCTAGATCTGTATATCTAGATTTTTCTTGGTCGAGCCAAGCTCATAGGAAGGATTTAAGGGGACACGTCTCTAGCTGGTACTACTCCTCATCGTTGCTCTTTTTCTTTCTGGGGGACTTTTTGTACACCCCGAAAGGGGGGGGGGGGGTGTGTTCTCCTGAAGGCCCTTTTTCAACCTTAACCTTACACTGCACCCTCGCACGTGCTTGTCACGTGTCCTTGTCATGCCCAATGCTTATAAATAGCCACCTATCTTCCAAATTTTTAGGGCAAGTGATAAGTAGCAAGCGAAACAAAGTGATAAGAGATGACAAGCAAGCCAAGACAAACAATAGCAAGTAATTGCAAGAAACAGAGAGCGAACATCTCTCCCAATCACTATACATCTGCATCCTACCCACACAACATCTTTAATTACATTGAACTGCTATTATCTGCTGCGTCTTGTATTGCACCGTATGTGACCGCGTCTGACTTAAGTATCAGAGGGCCCGCATGGGAGAAATCATCGTGTGCCTCTTGATTGCTTCTCTTGCAAACTCATCCTTGAGATGGAAAATCTCTTAGACCATTGCATTATTCCTTCTTCTCTCGATCTCCCAATAGCTCTCCCAACCAATAGATCGAGCTCTTTCCAAAGCTTCTTGACTCTCTAGACTAGCGAATCAAGTCCACCATGCATAGTTTCCTCTTCTTCTGGTGATGGAAAACCCGATGGTGAGAAGGCCCGTAGAGGACTCTTGCCCTCTTAGTCGTTCATTGAATTTTTTTGAAACAAATAAATATTAATTGTTATATCTCGACAACAACAATATTAATTCTAGCATATATCTTGATTAAGTACCTCTAAGATGGTGGGTGGGTTGAGGATTGAAAGTTCAAGTAAACGTCTTTTATTCAAGTTTATTTGAGATTATTCTCGCTTGCTAATTAATTCTGCCATTACTAATTGAGTTTAAGAGGTGATGAAGAGGCTAATGACGCCTACTAAACCCTAAACAACAAAAGGTCATGTTCCCAAATGTAGTGCTTTTCACAAGTGTCCAAAGACTCACCATCGCCAAACTTAAACCTCATGGGTAGAGCAAAAAATGAGTCAGATCAAGTCAGATCTTGCACGTCCAACAAAAAGAAATCTTTGGTCAATTTGGCCTATATTTTGGCCCTCAACTCCCTGGCCTAAAAGAGTTTGGCAGGAAAGATTGGTAGGATATAGGTGAGGTACTAAAACATAGGCTACTCCCAATCTACTTAGACGTCGTATTCTTAAAAGAAATTAATTAATATAGCATTTTTTAATAGAATTTTCATATAGAAAGATGTTACATGAACATTTTTATAATGGGCTAGAAGATATGGGTATTTTCTTTCTAAATATATGGTCATTGATGAGCCAAAATTAATTTTTGCATGCCATTAGTTATTGTGTATGCTTTCTTAATTATGTAAATCTACTTAATAAAGCTATAGTATTGATACTTATATATTGTTTAGCTTGATAAATCTAATTGGGAACTATATATATATATATAAGAGCAATGCTAGAGTCATGACTGATGATAACACTCTCAGTCATGTGTCGCATCTTCATTGGAAGAGATGTTAGGTAGAGAAGACAATAACATATAATTTCTTTAGCCTTCTCCAATGATGAGACACCAATAACTGATAACACCATCATCAGTCATGACTCTTAATAACATTATTCATATATATAGTGCCTCATCAATTAATATTATTAATCTCTTGCATAAAATGTAAAAATCTAGATAATAATAATAATAATAATAATAATTCAAAATAATAATAATAATAATAAATAAATAAATAAAATAAGTAATATATATAAAATTTTAATTAAATTAAAGTAAAAAATATAAAAGGAAAAGGGGGAGGCGCGCGGGCAGCTCACCCCTCCCCCCCCCCCCAAAAAAAAAAAAAAAATCAAATACCTCTCTTTCTTGCTCACTCTCGGATTTCTGTTGATTTTGCACGATCCGGCTGTTTGATCTTTGATCCCACTTCATTTTCACGGTTTAAGAGCCCCCGATCTATAAAAAGGTAAGCGTTTTGGTTTTACCTTGATGGTTTTTCTTGTTGTTTCGAGGGTGTGTGTATTAGGTCATGATGTAGGTTTTGGCCAGTTGTTTAAGGTCAGATCTACGTAGATCTGACCATTGGATTTCGTTGGTTTTGGGATATGTTGGTCGGATTACTTGAGGGTGTCGAATGGCGATCTCAGATCGCCAAAAATTGCCGGCCACGATGGCCGGCAGCGTTGGCAGTGGGTTTTGTTCTTTTTGGCCGAAAACTAAATCTAGATCTATGAAAATCTAGCCGTCTGATCTTTGTTATTTTCGGGTATGTTGGTCGTCTAGGTGTTGTGCACCGGTGGTCGATGGTCGGCGATGGCCAGATTTCGTCCCTATTTTGGCTAAAAATTAATTCTTAGATCTGTTAAAATCTAACTGTCTGATGGTTCTCATTTTGAGATATATATGTTGATGTTCGTGGCGAGGGCTTTGAATTGGTATACTGGTAGGCCATATTTTGCCGGCCGGCGGCGGTAGAATATCGGGAAGAAAGAAAAGAAAAGAAAAAAAAGAAGAAAAAAAGAGGGCTTTTGGGGTTGGGCATGTCGAGTAGGGTTTTGGCCTATGATGGCGGGGGTCCGATTAAGTTATAGAATGATCCAATGTGTTGGGTATGATTTGACCCAGTTGTGGCAGCCCTTAGGCTGGCTCACTTGATTTGTTTTCCCTTCTTGTCGCTTGTCCGTGGACTTAGGATGACTTGGTTAGGTTGGTCCTACTCAAGATATCGCCGTCAGTCTAATTTGGGTTCTCCTTAAGTCTCTTGGAATTGACGATGTGATTAGCTAGTCACTTTGTTGATCGGAGTTCTAAGGACAAAACCCTATTAAATGACTCGAGGCCGAGCAAGACTGACCTCGAGTGTGTTCTAGGCTAACCTATGATGATGACTTGAGTTTATCCCGAATCCTGATTTCTGATAGATTCATTTTATTCTGAGGCTAACACATTGCAATCATTTCTTTTAAGCCATTTATTAAGTCATTAATCAATTAATTATTATGTTTTTAAAAATTTGCCATTGAGTTATAAATATAGATATATATATATTATGAAAAAAAACTTTAAAAAAAATATTATCTATATTAAAAGAAACTACTTTGCGGGTGAATATAGAAATATATATATATATATTATTTTTGTTGCAGCCTATAAGTGGGTGTGTAGTTCCAGTATACACTTATGCGTAACATGCAAAGTGAGGTATGATGACGTAGTCGATGGCTAAGCTCGACGAATTCTATGGCATCAAATTCAAATATTGTGCGGGCCAAGGTATAAAATAACCGACTCAGGGTGTTAGGCAATGGTTAAGATTTTCGGTAATTTTTATTACGTCGCTACTTTTATTATCCAAATGTGACCACCCCATTCTATTTATTGTAGGCTTGGATTCCTAGGATTTTGCTTGATCTTCTCCCCAAACTTGGACTTGAGTTATCATTTCCTAGGCGAGTAGACATGATATGTTATGTTTACCTTATTTTATGCACGTATATATATTGTTCAATGCATAACTTGTATATGATTTTAATTTTATATGCGAATCACAAAAAAATACTTTTAAATATTTCTAAATTGCATGAAATATTTTCATTCTACTGGGAGAGACATAAGCAGAAAGATATCCTAATTGATTTCCTGTCTTGAGAATGTGAAATATTGAATGATATGGTGTATTTTAAGCATCACATGAAATGATAAATGGTTATGATTTGTGCATTAAGTAGGGTATCATTTGCATTATTATTAGAGGATTATCTAGTAGATTTTCTGGTGACTCACAGTAGGAAAAGATCACGGTACTATGAGGCTTGGCATGCTAAGGCCACGAGAGACACAAATAGTATGTTTCAGCACTGCTATGATGGTATTATAGTGTGATGATGATCTATGTGCCAGTATATGTACTTGTGTGCATGTGTGTATAGGCATTAGGCTAATTTCTACTAATGTGTCCTCAGACTCAGTGCATGCATTACATATAAAAAGTATATGGCACTTAGGTGGTTATATGAGCAACTTATGGGAGTTGTCTCTAGGCACCTATTTTTCTTATACTATATTTTCCTTTGAACCTCAAATTATTTAAACTTATAGTACATATTCTCGTTGTTCATATTATTATTATGTTATTGTATTCATGATGTTCATTCTAACATTTTTATTGCACAATCTCCTAGTGGGCATGACATACCTTATACTCGCGAGTCCACAAGATTCACAATTTTTTTTAAAAAAAATATTTTCAGGAGATTTTTCTTTTGAATATTGGTCCAGCAGATTTTCTGGTATGATGTTAGACCCCTTTTGATACCTGATGTGATATAGGATGCTCTGTGGAGACGTACACGTATTGTTGAGTCTTTCTTTTATCTTATTTTTGTGGTACATAATTGTGCCAAAAGTCCAAGATATAGGACTGTATATGTATCTATGACAGCAAGATGATGGATATTCATATTTTTTGTACAACTGTTGTATATGAGCCATTGAAATATTTTTGTGGAAAGATGATATAGTATTTTACTCTATGTTTCTATATTTTGTCAGTAGTATTAATGCCTTTAGCAAATCGAGCTAGAGAAGAGACTTATTAGTCCACGGTGGGGCCGTTAGGTCTAGGGATTAGTGCTAGTCATGAGTATTTAGAAATCGGATCATGACATAAAAAAAACTCCCAATTAAATGGTGTGGTTGATGACATGTTGTAAGGTTATTAATGTGGTAGTTGAACTATGTCTTGGCATTAGAATATCTAGATAATTAATAATATGCATTTCTTAATTTATAAATTACCAAGAGAAAATTATATAGTGGCAATATGGAACAATTAAACCCTATCTTTTGATAGAATTACTTAAATAGCTGATGGGTCACATGTAGGAGAACGAACATTAAACATATTAATCAATATTGCAACAGTTTATTGTCATATTGATGATGTCGAAGATTATACCATTAATGTCTGAATTGATGGAAAGTATTGCCGTAGTCGGATCTGTAAAATGGAGCTTAGAATTGCACAAGTCAATGCAAAAGATATGAAATAAAATGTAGAAGAAGAGAAAGTGCAAGAAGAAAAGAGAATCCGAGGGAATAGAAGTTGGTCAAAAGTATGTTTATGTGGATGAATTTTTTCGTTTCTTTCTTGTGGAATCCTATTTTTTTTGGTATTTTAAATGTGTTCTTGAATTTTGACCAAGAACTTTTATATATATATTTTTTGTGAAACCTTAAACTATTTGTAGTTCTAAATATTCTTCCAAACTGTACAAAATCACTTATTTAAACACCTAAAATATGCCCTTGATCCTCCTTGTATTTTATAAGTTTGGTTTGGGTTTTCTTTAGGTGAGTTAATTATTATTCTTGGTGTGGGCCCTCTCAATTGAGTTTTATCATGTAAACTTTATTTAGGTTTTAATCTCTTGAATCCCATTAGCAGGTGATGTATAAATGAGCAATTACAAAAACTTATTTGGAGAGAAATTTCTTTGGAAACAAAAATGAAAAATGGGTTTCATCCTTATTGTGTCATAGTTAAAGTTCATTAAAAATTTAAAAAGTTTAAAAGTTTAAAATAATATTTTAGACTAAAAAAATATAAATTTTCTCTCAATTGGGGGGTCTCACGTAAACTCAATAACTCTAATATCTATAAATCCCCTTGAGGGTTCCATAAAAATGATAGACATTATCCTTTAAGAATTTTAATATAACCTTGGTATAAGAAAAATAAATATTACTATTAAAAATCATAATTCTGATAAGATATTAAAATATTGAGATAAACATTATCTATAAAAAATCCCAAATCAAGCTGATTTAGGATTGTCCCATTCTCTTCTATCAATAAGTAATCATTCATTACACAAAATGTATGTCTTTAATACTGGTGAAAATTCTACTTTATAGTTTTCAGCATTCTCAATGTCTGATTTAAGCATCATAGTGTTTGCATGGAGACTTCCTTGCGCTCTCTAACTATTTTCTTCCTTGTAGTCTTGGACAATATTAGGTCTCGAGACGAAAATATCAGGATGACATTAGATCTCGGGACAAAAGCCTCAAGAATACATTAGGTCTCGGGACAAAGGCTTCAGGAAGATATTAGGTCTCGAGATGCAGAAGATTTCAGGTTGATGATAATCTCAGGCGACTTAATGACGACGTTTTCATTCCATAAATTTATTGTTGTATTCGAGTAACAATAAATGTATAATTCTAATTAAACTGAAAAAACTATATGTTTAGAAGTGTAGCTAAGCAGATTTTTTCAAATGATTTATTGTTAATTGAGGAGCTATTTTGTCTTATTCTTTTTTTCTTTTCCTTTTGATTACTAAAAACATCAAGAGAACTAGATGGACAAAAATACCGCCCCACAGATGGGAAAATGGTAGCTAGGAGCTAAATTATTAAATAAAATGTTGGTTTTCACACAAGATGTAGCAGGCAGCAACTGTGACATAAACTTTGTCCTTTTGCTGTGATGAGTTCGAAAATTTTGACAAAAACAGGGTTGCTAAGGACAGCTTGTATCATGAACACCATCCCTTTAAAGTTCCCTCATGAACAAATGGCCTTCAAAAGTCCTCATTTTAAAGCAAACCCTTACCAAATTGTGTTATATGATATTAAGGAAATCCATACACAATCTTACTTTGGGTGACTAATTAAGGCCATGATTTTAAGCCAATCCATACACAATCTCATGCCACATTATTAATTAGTGTTTCAATCATATAATAAACTTTTAACTTTTATTAAATATGTATTTAAATTTTTATAATTATAATAATTATGTGACACTGTTAAAATTAACAGAGGAACTCTCCATCTAAAAATTTAATTTAATTTTTACTTTTACAAAATTCATCAAAAAATGGGACAACCTTCAATTTTTTTTTAAAAATAATTTAGCCTCATATTTGGAATATATTTAAATTTTGAATGATGTTAACCGTCCACGGTTGGGAGGAAGCTTAGGGCTTTGACTGTTGTAGATGTCAAGCAAATGCTTGCCATCACAACAAAGCCATATCTTAGGTTGTTCTAAGGAAGACTTTCTTATGCTTATGGTATGGGCATGTATCATAGGATTAAAAAAATTAAAATGTTTATAGTAGAGAGAAAAGTATCATCAAATCATACGTTTTTATTGCTCTTTATTTGAAAAAAATTTTAACAATTATTCTAGTAATAATTGTGTAGTCACTTGAGTACTACATAAATAGTTACCCCGCTAACGATCGATAATACGAGATGTAAATGTAAAGGGATATGCAGTTGAATGAAACCCTTAATTGTTATCTTCTTTTCGTGGTGACCTATTATTAGTATGTAGACATACATTTTTACTTGTATCAAATTTATCTTAACTTTTATTTATATATTATCTATATATGCTCTTATATTAATATTAATATAGATGAGAAGGAAAAATTAAGTTCGTTAATTAATACTATGAATCTAGGTACGGATAGCCATGCAACACTCTAAGAAAGCTATGGGGAAAGATGAGAGAAAACATATACAAACCCAATAGTGCATGTTTCGGAAGTAATAATATCAGCATCAATACAGCCTAACGACAGTTAACGATCAGACTTACATGAAGGAGACATCTTTGAGTCATTTCAGCTTCCTAATTATTTTCCTACTTTCCAAACATACATTTGTTGCTTATAATACATTTCTTTCCGTCCAATTTTCTTTTGTTTTCCCTCACTTTCTCGTGTCATTTTCCCAAGCCAAATTCTATAAATGCCATTAGTTCCCCGCCTTTCTTTCTCACTTCTCTTCCATGCACACAAACACACCCACCCTTCTGAAACTTGTCTTTCTCTTCAATCCTCTTTTGGTGTGCAATTCTGTGTTGCATGTTGTTCTAAACAGAGCACTATTAATAAATGCGGCATGCTTAAGTACTGCTGACCAAATCCAAATGGTTAGTGTCAAGTTATTATCTCTATTCTTTTTCTTGCATGGATGGACCAAAATGATCATCTTTCTTACTCTTTCTTTCTTCCGTTTGTAGCTTCACGACAAATCCATAATTAATACGAGTCAGGTCATCTGTTGTCATGAATTAATACAATTACGTTTCTGTTTAAAATTATTCTATATCAAGCTGCTGGCTTCCAGTAACCATACACACATATACGCGTGTCACAAGTGAATACAATGCAAATTAAGAACCTTAATTTTGGGTTCCATGATAACGATTCGAAATCGAATGAACTAGAAAAACCCGGAAAATGATTAACATTTCTCACTCGGGTATTTAATAAAATTTTGATTTGAGTCGTCATTAATTGCCATGGCCCTTATGTATTAATCATCATTTTTTTTTTTTTTTGGTTAATTACTGGAGTAACCTATAGTGGTTCAAATATCAGAACTGTTCTTTCTCAAACACTTTTGAATCTACTTGATCACGTATGTAGCATCCTTTACCGCAACGTATAACCCAATAAGCTGGTTTAGATGAATGACATATTTTTCTTCTTTTTGCAAGTTCTGGCTCTTCCTTTGGTCCAAAGATATTTCTGGACAGCTATGAATGAATTGGATTTCCCCTTCCTTTTTTCCAGATCAGGCAATTTGAATACGAAATATATCGATAGCGAAATTTGCCAGAGAAGAGTGATTAATTAAGATCATGCAGCACTTTAAGAATTTTAGAATACAATTGAGCAAAATCACATGCCCAAAAAGTCATTTTGGCTCTTTGGATAAAGAAGGAAAGTCAGCTCGCGTCTGATAAAGAACATATGAACCATTATAGGTCCATTATTTTGGATTATGATCTTGAACCATTTCTGTTTCTTCGTTCACTTTCTTAGCTGCCTGCTTGCGGATTTGGTATGAGAAATTTCAAGGCTTTCTTTAGCTTCATTTGGGTATGATAATTAGGCAGCAACATTAGAAAAAAATCATCTTCCATTCCACATTCTCAGGATCAAATCAAGAAGAAGATGGTGAAGGGGGAAGAAGATTGCACTCTTGATGGAACTGTCAATCAACACGGCCGCCCTGCTGCCAGGAAAAGAACTGGAAAATGGGTTGCTGGAATTCTGATTCTTGGTAAATCTATCTGACAACACATATTAATCTTCACTTGCCTTCTAGTACCTGCTTTTCATCGATGATCGCTGTTCGTTTTGGTTCCGTACGTCCTGATCAGGAGATTCATTACAATTAACCTGTCAATTCTGATAGATGTTTCATAAACAACTTCCTTTGAGCTTTCTCTCTCTATATATCTTGGATTTGCAGGTCTCGCATCTCATTCTAAATCCAATATTCTAATCATGCACCAATTATACATCATAATTAGTTAAAAGCTTTTCTTCATTGCCAATTATGTGCTAAGTGGTTTGATTGTGTGAATGATAAATCAGTGAACCAAGGGCTTGCCACACTGGCATTTTTTGGGGTAGGGGTGAACTTGGTGCTATTTCTGACCAGAGTATTAGGCCAAGACAATGCTGATGCTGCAAACAATGTGAGTAAATGGACTGGCACAGCCTACATCTTCTCCCTCCTTGGCGCCTTCCTAAGCGACTCCTACTGGGGACGATACAAGACCTGTGCAATTTTTCAGGCCATCTTCGTCGCTGTAAGCTGTAATTTCGGGTTTGAATTCTTGTGATCTTGAAGAATATGCTACAGTTTTCCCATTAGAACTGGTAACTTAATTTGATTAATATATATGTTTAAATTAGTTTACTAATTGGAATGTGTTTGATTATTGCAGGGTTTGGTATTAATGTCATTGTCATCGTATGTTTTCCTAGGGAAGCCTGCAGGCTGTGGCGATAAACACACTCTTTGTGGCTCCCACTCAACTTTCCAGATCGCGTCTTTTTACGTGTCAATTTACCTTATTGCCCTTGGAAATGGAGGGTACCAACCTAACATTGCCACGTTTGGAGCAGATCAGTTTGATGAGGAGGACCCCAACGAAGGGCTCTCAAAGGTGGCCTTTTTCAGCTACTTCTACTTGGCCCTGAACCTTGGATCCTTGTTCTCGAATACCATACTCGGGTACTTCGAGGATCAAGGGATGTGGGTTCTGGGTTTTTGGGCATCCACGGGCTCGGCCATTTTGGCATTGCTCTTGTTTCTCATCGGAACCCCTAGGTATCGGCACTTCGCACCTAAAGGCAACCCTCTTTCCAGATTCTGTCAAGTGGTGGTGGCTGCAACTAGAAAATGGAAGGCTGAGCTACCACCAAATGGAGGGGAATATTTATATGAAGTTGATGGGGGAGACTACTTAAATACTGGGGGTAGAAAGATATTTCACACCAGAGGATTTCAGTGAGTTGACAATCAATTCTAATCATAGTAGTTCTTGGAAAATACTGCTAATAAACATTCATATATAATTTCCATCACGTCTAGGTTCTTGGATAAAGCTGCCGTTATTGAATCAAAGGAGCACAGGGAATGCCATGATCCCTGGCTGCTCTGCCCGGTCACTCAAGTGGAAGAAGTGAAATGCGTGCTGAGACTTCTACCAATTTGGTTGTGTACAATACCTTACTCCGTAGTTTTCACCCAAATGGCCTCTCTTTTCGTCGAACAAGGGGCAGCCATGAAAACTTCCATTTCCAACTTCCACATTCCTCCAGCCAGCATGTCTAGCTTCGACATCCTCAGTGTTGCAGCTTTTGTTTTCATTTACAGGCGAGTTCTCAACCACTTATATACAAGGGCGTTAAAGAAAGATAAGGGTATATATAAAAATGACTGTTAACTTAGAGTACACGTAACAAACCCTACCATGCAATTGGGAAAAAGGCTGATATATATATATATATACATGTATTGTTGCTACTTTTACAGGCGAGTTCTCGACACCTCGGTTCCAAGCCTAGGAAAGTCGAGCCCTCGAGGCCTCACGGAGCTTCAAAGAATGGGGACAGGCCTGGTCATAGCCATATTGGCCATGGTAGCTGCGGGCATTGTGGAGCATTTCAGGCTGCGGCGTGCCCAAAGCTCCTGCATCAGCTGCGAAGGTTCTAGTTCCTTGAGCATATTCTGGCAAGTCCCCCAGTACGTACTAATTGGAGCATCCGAGGTTTTCATGTATGTTGGGCAGTTGGAGTTCTTCAACAGCCAGGCGCCTGATGGCCTAAAGACCTTCGGGAGCGCGCTCTACATGACATCCATCTCCATGGGAAACTATGTCAGCAGCTTGCTGGTGACAGTGGTCATGGAGATCTCCACTCGAGATAAAATGCCCGGTTGGATCCCCGGAAACCTAAATCGGGGTCACCTTGACAGGTTCTTCTTTCTCTTGGCAGCCTTGACAGCAGCCGATCTTCTGGTTTACACCGCTTGTGCAAAGTGGTACAAGTACATCAAGTTTGAAGCCAATAAGGATTGCACAATTATTAATAATGGCAGCCTGCTCCAGCCTAGTGTCTCGCCAGTCTAGCCATCTGCTTGATTTTGCATGGCCCGGTTGCTTTTTTGCAATGACACCAGAGAAATGCAGTGTTCATCTCTCTATGTTGAGCACGATGCTGATGTAAAAAATGTAAGAAATTTACAAAAATACAATACCGAGATCCAATCATTATTTGTATGCAAAGAACCACTACAATTGAATGGAAGTTGTCCACTGATAGTGTATGCACTCAAATTTGTAATTGATTGGGACCTAAATTGCTTTTTTTTTTTTTAACGTATTTTTAAATATAAAAATCCGTTTATTTATAGACTGAGCACATGTATATCTTTTTTAAAACTAACCCCATCAAGTTAGTTTAAATTTAATTTGAAAGTAGTTTTATCACCCCTTAACTAGTGGATAAATATTATTAGGAGATTAATCTTTAATTGTTTAAAAAATATTTATCAGATAAATAAGACTACCTATTAGATAATTATAGTCTCCCACTTAGTCCATACATTTTATTTGATCAAAAGTAACACCTTATATCCATAGTTCCTTATGCTTAAAAAAGAAACTAAATACATGAATCATGGTGATATCACTACAAGAAAAATGACATTTAGTGATTGAAAAATTCGTCGCTAAAAAATTTAGCGACGGACTTTGTGATGGATCAAATTAGCGACGAAAATTTTCGACGCTAATTAAAAAATAAAAAAATTTAAAATTATTTTAGCAAAGGAAAATAGCGACGGAATTTTCCGTCGCTAATACATAATAAAAAATTAAATATTAAAAAAAAATTTAAATAAATTTAAATTAGCGACGAAAAAATTTCCATCGTTAATCAGCGACGGAAAAAGTTCCGTCGCTAACCTTTATTTAAAAAAAAAATTAATCTATGGGCGAACACGTGTGCGCGCCTCTACACGCCAAGTGGCACCGTCTTAAGCCACCACGTGTACGCTGGAATTAATTCCCCCAGCGCAACCTCCTTTTCCCCTTCTTGGTTTCGATCCTAGGTCTCTCGTGTGGGCGTGTGCACGTGCGACCATTCGAACTGCAAGTCATCTCATTATATAAACTACACATATTTTAATTATATACTAAATTTAGCTGTAGCCGTTTTAATTTTATTTTAAATATTTTAAATTCATAAATTAATACTTTAAAAAATAAATACTATAAATTTTTAAGTTAACTAATGTACCACTTAAATGTTGTAATTAATTAATTGCTTAAATATTTAAATTTTATTTGATTAAAAATCAGTTTAATACATTTTTGTTCTTATAAATTTTACAATATTATATCAATTTACATATTTTGGTTTGTAAATAAAATACATAAAATATGCATTTAATACTAAAAAGTTTTAATTTTTATTTAAATTTTATAATTATTTAGCAATGAGGTACTCCCGTTGCGAATAAAATTTAATTTTTAATTATATATTTAATTTAATTTTAATTTTTTTATTATTTAGCAATGGAATAATTCGTCACTAAATAATATTAATTTAATTAAATAATAAATTAAAATTTAGCGACGGGACAATTTTCGTCCCTAAAAAATAAAAAATAAATAAAATAAAAATGCAAAAATTTAGCGAGGGGCAAGCCCCGTTGCTAAAAAATAAAAATAAAAAAATAAAAAATGCAAAATTTAGGGATGAGAGCACACCCGTCGCTAAAAAATAAAAAATAAAAAATAAAAAAATAAAAAAATAAAAAATTTAGCGACGGGGCAATTCTCGTCACTAAAAAATAAAAATAAAAAAATAAAAAATGTAAAATTTAGCGACGGGGAACACCCGTCGCTAAAAAAATAAAAAATAAAAAATAAAAATGTAAAATTTAGTGACGGGGCAACTCCGTCGCTAAAAAATAAAAATAAAAAATACAAAAATTTAGCAACGAGGCAACGCTTGTAGGTAAAAAGTAAAAAAAAAATTAAAAATGCAAATATTTATTGACGGGGCAATCTCGTCGCTAAAAAATAAAAATAAAAAATGTAAAAATTTAGCGACGAGGCAACGCCAGTCGCTAAAAAGTAAAAGAAAAAAATTAAAAAATGCAAATATTTATTGACGGGGCTGCCTCGTTGCTGAATTTTGGATTTTTATTTTTTATTTTTTAGCGACGGATGTGACCCCATAGCTAAATTTTGTATTTTTGTATTTTTTATTTTTTTGCTACAGGACTGCCCCGTCGCTGAATTTTGGATTTTTATTTTTTATTTTTTAGGGACGGGTGTGATCCCATCACTAAATTTTGTATTTTCTGTATTTTATTTTTATTTTTTAGCGACGCGGCTGCCCGTCGCTAAATTTTGGATTTTTCTTTTTTAGCGACGGGGTCACCTCGTTGCTAAATTTTGTATTTTTTATTTATTTTATTTTTTAGCGACTAGGGCCGCCCCGTCGCTGAATTTTGGATTTTTATTTTTTTATTTCTTATTTTTTTAGCGAGGGTGTTTCCCCATTGCTAAATTTGGTATTTTTTAATTAATTTATTTTTATTTTTTAGCGACGGGGGTTGCATCGTCGCTAAATTTTGGATTTTTATGTTTTTCATTTTTATTTTTTAGCGACGGAGTTGCCTCATTGCTAAATTTGGTATTTTTTAATTATTTTATTTTTATTTTTTAGCTACGGGTCCATCCCGTAGCTAAATTTTTTATTTTTTAATTATTTCTTTTTGCGATGGGACTAATCTCGTCACTAATTAATAAAAAATTAAATAAATAATAAAAAGTTAAATTTAAATTAAATATAAAATCGCTAAATAATTCAAAAAATTAAATTAATAATTAAAAAATTTAGCCAGTAGTTACAAATTAAAAAAAATTAAAAAATTAAAATTTATTAATTATGTATTAAACAAAGATTAAATAAATATTAAAATGTATTAAATGCATATTTTATGTATTTTATTTACAAACCAAAAATATGTAAATTAATATGATATTTTAAAATTTATAATAACAAATATGTATTAAACTAATTTTTAATCAAATAAAACTTAAATATTTAAGAGATAAATTTAATTACAATATTTAAGTGGTATATTAGTTGAGTTAAAATTTACAATATATTTTTTTAAGTATTAATTTATGAATTTAAAAGATTTAAAATTTATAAACTTAATTTAAAATAAAATTAAAAAGGTTGACAGGTAAGTATAGTATATAGTTAATATATATAGTGTATAGGATAAGGAAGCTCGCAGCTAGGACGGATGACCAATGATCGAAACTAAGGAAGTGAAGAAAGGAGTGCACTGAGAATTATTCCAGGGCGTCATGTGGCGGCTCAAGGCGGCGTTACGTGGCACTGCAAGGCAGCGCACGCAACCTTCCAGAGCAAGTTATAATGTTTTTGAAATTTAAGTTAGCGACGGAAACAGTTCCATCGCTAATCAGCGACGAAACTGTTTCCGTCGCTAATTATAATTTATTTTAATTTTTTTAATATTCTAATTTTTATTGTTATTAGCGACTGAAAGTTTTTCGTTGCTATTCAGCGACAGAACTTTTTCCGTCACTAAAATAATATTTAATTTTTTTTAAAAAAAATTATTATTATTTTTTAATTAACGACAGAAATTTCCGTCGCTGATTTTTCCCGTTGATCCCGTCAGCGTCGCTGAAATTCAGTGATGGGAATCTGCCCGTAGCTAAATTTTTAAGCGACGGATTTTTTCGTCACTAAATTATGTTTTTCTTATAGTGATTTGAGAAAGAAAGAGATTTGGAAGAAAAACAAGTAGATCGAGGAAATAGAGAAAAAGACAAGGATATGGTTGTGGTGGTGGTGAGCAACCAGATTTGGGGAGATGGAGAAACAAATTGGTGATAGTGGTGATAATAATGGCTATGATGCTGGATAGAGAAATAAAGAAGGTCGAAATGGAGAACTCAAAGTAATTGTAAACACTTATATAGCAGGTTGATGGAAAATGGAGAAAGAGCAAAATGGAGAAAGAATAGGATATGAAAGTATGTGGTTAGTAGGTTAGTAGCGTCACTAATGAATGGAAAAGAAGAATAATGGAGGAAAGTAGTAACTGATTGACAAGCAACAAAGGACATCAATATGACCAGAGACGAGGCACCAACTCATTACCATATCTAGCCATGCCCTTTCATCATCTCTTTGCCAGCATTACCTTTGTTTCTCCATCTCCCAGATTTGCCAACATTGAAATCCCATCTCTTTCTTTGTTTCTCTGCTATTGACAGTAACTGTAACTATCGTTGCCCCATTTCTCCCTCAATCAACTTGTTTTCCCTATAGTGGGTTCATCGCCCTTGATCTCTTCTAACTTTTTGGTCTTAGCCATCACTGTTACAATGTGCGATAAACCCAAACAGGGTTCATCCTCAATGGTCATTACCCGTTGGAGACTAGCGATCATTGTATATATATTTTCTAGAATCAGGGAAGAGAGAAGAAAGAATGATAGGTAAAATGGTCATTTAGGCTTTTTGTTCAATAGCATGGGTGGTTAAATATTGGTTATTACTATTTCTCAATCGTTAAAGGGATTTCTTACAATTTCACCAAATCTTAGAGGTGCTTTTGTAATTTATTCTAAAATATATAATATTGAATATATTTAAAAGTAAGGCTTAGTTTGGCTAGGCTTTTTTTTAATAGTGTTTAAGCTGGGTAGTGTTTAAATTGTGTAATAGCATTTAATCTGGGTAGCGGTTAAGCTGATAACATGTTTGGATAAATATGCTTTTAAGCTATTAGTGTAAAGTTATGTGTTTGGTTTGTAAAAGTTGATAAACTGTTAGAACTTGACAAAAAGACTAAAATAGACATGACATTGAATAATGCAAATAAAATTCAAAAAATATAATTTAAAAAAAATAAATTAATATCTAGCTAAAATACTTACAGTTAATAAATTATAAAAAAAATTAAATATATATTATTACATATGTTATATCAAACTAAATATATATTATTACATACAAGGTTGTTAAAATCGGGATTTTAAGTGAGATCGACAAAGGGTCCATAAAATCGTATCGTAAAATCGAATCGTAAAATCGTAAGATTTTAGAGATAATTAAAAATATCCCTTAATTTTTGTAAATATATGTTTATAATAACATAATTTTGTAGAAAATGAATTAATATCATTTAATAACCTAATTATTCCTTATTATAATTCAAAAGATGATATTTCCAAAATATAGCTCAAAAACTAGCAGGTTGGTATAGGCAATTTAAAGGCAAAATATAGGTAAGTTAGAGGTAAAATATAGCTTAAAATTCTTTAGAGGATGTTTCCAACGTCTTCCATTAGATTTAGATTGCAATTTTTTCTTGATTTAACATTGATTAAATCAAGTAATATCCCGATTTGGAGTTGGGTGGTCCATTAATTAATTACTTGTTTGTCTTGATTTACTTATGCAATCAATGTTAAATCAAATAAAAATTATAATTTAAATCAAGTAAATTGGAACTTATGCAATTAGTGTTAGATGCTATGTGACATTGGAACTTCTGCAATCAATGTTAAATCAAGTTTCAATTTAGAGGCAAAATATAACAATTCATTGCATAAGTTCCAATGTCAGATGCTATGTGACATTGAGACGTTGGAAGTATCCTCTAAATTACAACTTAAATCAATGGAGGTCTTTGAATCGTAAAATCGTTTAGGGATCTCTGAAGCGTAAAATCGTAAAATCGTACATGTAAAATCGAGATTTTATAGGATTTTATCCCAAATTGGATTTTACATGGGATTTGAATCGTTTGGGGGTCTTCGAATCGTAAAATCGTAAAATCGTACGCATAAAATCGGGATTTTAACAACAATGATTACATATTATATATATATATACACATATATACACAGTGAAGAAGAAGGCCGGCAATGGAGAAGCAGATGGGCGACGGCGCATGAGGGGATGGCGACGGCGCAGGAGGCGATCGCAAGAGGAGGCGATGCGACGGCGTTGGTCGGCTTGCGGCGGCGAATCTGGAAGCAGAGGCAGCGATGGCGGTAACGGGACTGAGGCAACTTGCGGCGGCCGAACTGGGCTTGCGATGGCGGTGAAGGAGCTAGCTTGCGGCGGCCGATCTGGGCGACGACGACTATAGAAGGAGCTGGAGGCGATGGCGAGGCGGATGGCGACGGGCGACAGTGGCGGTGTGGGAAATTCGTTGCTGAGGGTTGCAGAAGAAGGATATGGGTTGGAATTTGATGATTTGGTTGAGGATAGATTGGTAATTTCCATGGTCAACGCAGCTTTTTTTCCACCAGCGATTTGCAAAAGCTGAGGGGGAGGAGCTTTTGAAAAAGCTATTCAAATAGCGTTTAAGCTATTTAGGTTTACCAAACACTTAATTTAAAAAGCTGGACAGTAGAAAAGCTATACTAATAGCTTATAAGCGGTCAAACCGTTTTGCCAAACGAAGCCTAAATTAAATGATATATCATATAATATATTTGTTATAATTGATTATCTAATAATATAAACTATGCATAAATTAAATATAAATAATAGTTGATTGGTTTTGAGTAATCGAATTGAAACTTGGCTCTTGAACAAATCCTGATATAGATTTGCCAACCGAAACTTGTCAAGTTGAATAATTTAAACTTGACATGGTTTTGTTACTTAATTGTGAAAAACAAAACAATGGAAAAGTTTTGCTGTTGAGAAGAAGTAAAAATAAAATAATTTAGTAAAAAGTCAATGACTCAATATTTAATATTTGAAATTTTAAAAAGAGACTAATTATATTGACACCATTACTTAACTATTAGTGACTAATAGCAACAATGGTTGAGTAAAGGTGATACTAAGTTGAGATAACTTTAAAAGTTTAATTACTCAATTAACCCCCAAAAATGATATATATTAAACTGGACATTAGCGATATAATACATGAATTATATTAGTTTTTTACCCTTGGGGTAATTTACCCTCTAATTAAAAACACCATGATTTTATTAAATTCTCATTTTATGTGAAATATACAATTTACTATATCGAGTTAAATTTTAATAGTAAAATTGAAGCAAAACTTTAATGACTTTAATGATAAATTACTAATCGAATAAAGTTGAGTGTTAATCAACACATTACTTACTCAAGTAAAGTCCATAGTTAATCGAGTATATATGTGTTGGGAAAATTATTTTTAACCAATTTTTAACTTTCAAAACATTACTCAAATAATCAGTATTGTTAATCTGGTAAGACAATTTATGAGCTTAAGGTTAATCTAGTAAAGAAATGTAACAAATAATCATACTCGACTACCTTATCAAATTATTTGAGTAAAACTTAAATACTCTAAGACTAAAATGAGTATATGCTTAATGTATTAGAGTATTGAGTTGAAAAGTCCTAATTGTGTAATCAGAATGCTTAATCCACTAACTATAATATTAGTCGAGTATCTATATTTAGTAATCGAGTAAGAATCAAGGCTAAAATAATAGGTCTTGCACTTGTTTCATTAATCGACTAAAAGAAGATAATAATCGAGTAACTTACTGATTTTCTTTCCAACCATAAACTGTGGATCATAGCCGCAACACAAAATAATAATTAAGTGCGCTAATAAATATATATATATATATATCATGCACATATATTAACTTGAAAACATATAAAATTTCATGTTTGGTCTTATGTTCCCAAATACTCTATGCAATGCCCACATATGACAATTTCCATGCAAAATAATTTCTTCTCATCATGTATCAATTCATAACAATATTATACTCATGCCCCAATGCATAAATGATGTATCAATTTTCATGCATAAATGTATATTTTTGAATAATTATAAATATTTTATCAATTTTCTCCCGTAACCATGTTTTTACCCCTCAAAATGTCTAACCATTATTAAGATTAACCCATGGACTACACTCTAATTATTAATGACAACCAGGGCTATACAAAATCTTAACGTAAATAATTAGTCAACAACCGAGAAGAAACCAAAAGTACACGCAAGATAACACTAAGATTTTGCACAACACCAGACCCTAATCAAGAAATGCATCATTCTTTTAGAAATATAGAGTGCATCGAAACCCTATTGAGCCTTTTGAATAAAATACATCAAGTATTTAAGAAAATCAATAAGATTAAACATCATCTCAATCATAAGAAGAATAGCCAACACAAAAATGATTAATTAGGCAAAATTTTTTAAAAAAATTCAGATTTTGAATAGTAACTTCAAATGCATATTTTGGGCTCATAACTTAGCCGAACATCTAGTTTGTAAAACAATAAACAGTCAGAATAAAAAATAACCACAAGAAGTTATTATCCAAAAACTGAAGCAAGGCAGATTACTTAGATAATAAAATTTTTAGATTCTTGGCAAAGATTAACAGGGTTGTTATAGGCACGCAGTATATTGAAATGAAGCCTAGGATGTCTAGTTTATGAAACAAAAAATAGATTTCAAATCAAATATAACCACAAAAAGTTATACCCAAAAAACTAAAGTATTGTCAGATTACACATAAACAATAAGTTCTAGATTTTAAACAGGGATTGATAGGGCGATTACAAGCTCAAAACTTAATCAAATAATTCATGTAATATATCAAAATGAAGCCCACGAAGTCTAGTTTACATGGAAATAAATGGATTTCAATTTGGATACGAACACAGAAAGTTATAGGCCAAAAACTAGAGCAATGATAGATTACATGGAAACAAAAATTCTAGATTCAAGTCGGTATTTCACAGGACACTTACAAACTCAATACTTGGCCAAATAATCCAAGTAATATATCAAATTGAATCCCATGACGTCTAGTTTATATAGAAACAAATAGATTTCAATTTGGATATGAACATAGAATGTTATAGGCCAAAAACCGAAGTAATGACAGATTTCACAGAAACATAAATTTCATATTCGAGTAGGTATTTCACAGGGCATTTACAGACTCAATATTTGGCCAAATAATCCAAGTAATATATCAAAATGAAGTTTAAGAAGTATAGTTTACAAAAAAAAAAAAAAAAGATTTCAATTTGGATAGAAACATAGCAAGTTATAGGCCAAAATCGGAGCAATGACAGATTATACGAAAACAAAAATTCCATATTCGAGTAGGTATTTCACAGAGCACTTACAAGCTCAATACTTGGCCAAATAATCCAAGTAATAAATCAAAACGAAATTTAAGAAGTCTAGTTTATAAAAAAATAAACAGATCTCGATTTGGATAGAAACACTATAAGTTATAGCCCGAAATGTAGAATATGCACAATTTGGGCAAAAATTTAAGAACTTCGAAATGAATGGCACGATAGGAATGGAACTTGTCTTGATTGATGATTAAATTTAGAAAAGAAACAACCTGCTAATTACTGCAATTTCACTCCTTAAAGCTCCAAACTAGAGAAGAAGAAGATAATTGGTGGAGAGAGAGAGAGAAAGAAGGGGACACAAGGAGGTAAGGGAAGGAAGTGAGGAGGAATTTGGGGAATGTCTACAACCTCATTTTCCCATTTGGTCATTCCTAATTTTGCCCCTCCTACTTGCACACATACACATTTAAACTATGTCTCCTTATGTCTTGTAACTTCTTTTTTTTTTTTTATTCTTTCCTTTTTTTTGTTATTTAATCCACTTTACACAAATTATCATATATATATATATATATATATACATGTAATACTCGGGAATAATTTGAGGATAAAAATGATATTTGATAAAGGGCATAAATGGAATTTTGAGAAAAATAAGATTATAAGGCACACTAAGACAGCTTTGGACGACCGAATTAGTCAGAGGGAGTACCCCAAATCCTAGATAGCTATAGAAAATGGTATAGTATTGACAAGTGATTTAAATTATGATTTTTAGTAATAAAAGAAATGAGATCGGGAACAGTTTTCGGTACAGCAAAAATACAGCTGCCAATTAGGTCGTATTACCGAATTGTTATAGACGATATCCGAAAAATCAACGGAGTGTTTCTAGGACTAATATTTGATGTATAGAACAACTCTTAAGTAATTTCAGGTTGAATCAAGTGGATTTGAAGTCAAAACGATCAATCGGGCCTAAGTGTAATTTTCTAAATTTGCCCGAGGGAGGTCAAAACAATAATTTTTTGAAAGTTTAAAGGGAGAAATGAGAAGTACTAATCTTGAGGGACTTAGTGATAGTGTTGGGAAGATCAGGGGCTTAAGGATAAGGGCCGAAATGCAAAAGAGAAATTCCAAGGGGCTAAACTGTAATTTTCAGAAAATTGTACAAGCATGGCTGATCTGGCCGAGATTTTGGCCGGAAAATCCGGCCATTTGACAGCCTAGGATCGTCAGGGAGTGGCCTAGGGAGGTCTAGGAGGCATGGGGAATAAGTTTTGGCCGGAGATCGGCCACGTGGAGGGTCATTTTTGCCTATAAATACCGAGGGCTTTTGGCCGAGTTTGAAGCACAAATCGATCTCGATTTCGAATGATTTTCGAAGCTTGGATAGAGGGCTTTTGATCTCTAGGAGTCAAGGATCATTTTGGGATCGTTTTGAGGTATTTTGGAGTGGGTTTGGTGGCCGATCGAGCTCGGCCGAGGGTTAGAGGCGGACCGCCTTCCGCCGCCTACAACTGGCCATTTGGGCCGTTTTCCGGTGGCCTTTCGGCCTGATTTTTGTGGCATCGTGATCGACTATTCGAGGGCTTTCGAAGGGTATCGGTTTCATGGCCATCGGAGCAACCTCCGGCGGGCGGCTAGAGGTTGAAGACGGTGGCGCGTGACTGCCACGCCCCAGCCCAAATTGTCCAGCCACTCGCCAAGCGCGTGAGGGCGCGTGAGCAAGGGTATTCTGGTAATTTCAACTCCAGTATTTTTAATTAATTATTTTAAGAATTATGGTGTTGAAATATTTGGAAAAATAGTTGAGAAAACAATTATTTTGGAATTATCGAGGTAAAAAATAGGAGAAAATAGAGAAAATAGTGAAATAATTGAGGAAAATGGATTTTAATGTTACCTTTATTAATTATGATACTTAGGAAGTGTTGTGGTTTGAGGTTGACTATAAATTCAAGTGTCTGCGTTTTGGCACGCATAACGAGGTTGTGCACGAGGATCGAGGCAGTCCAAATATGTCAAGGTGAGTGTTCGCCCCCAACTTTGTTTTAACTTGTGAGTGATTTTATCGAAAAGACTTTGAGTGACATGTGAATGGTTTACTGTGAGTGTTCATCCCTGTGGCTTGGTTTATTGTGATGGATTGTCCAAACGGTTATTTACACATGCATTGAATTTCGTACGGTAAATTGCATACATTGAGATGTTGATTTTATGCATGTTATGATTTTTCGGCATTGGCTTGTTTTGTGTCGTCCATGTGGGACGTGGGTTGGTAACCTGTGACGTACGTAGCCCAGAGTGACAGCACTCGGGATGCGTACCTAGGATTAATGCTAGGTGACCCACTTGGGACGGGGCTGAGACTGACTTCATCCTACAGGACCCAAGTGACGGGGATGAGAGTGGACATCACCCCGGTTGTTGGCTCAAGTGGCGGGGCTGCGAGTGGACACCACTTCAGGTTCCTTTGAGCAATAGCATTAATGCCGAGGTGACGTCGATTCCGAGGATAGTGCTGATGTGACACTCTTGGGGCTAGGGGTGCGTTGGGTTTTGGAATGCTTTTGAGTAGGAGTGTAAAGCTTAACAATGACAATGGGGTGATTCCTGGGTTCATATGTCGAGATTATCCCTCTTAAGCAGGATCGTTTTGCCAATGGGCCGAAGTGGTCGGGTCGCCTTTAAAGAGATTGCATTTTTCCCGGTTAGGGTTAAGTGCTATGTGGGATTCTCTTAGGCTGGTGCATGTCAGGATTTATCGATTTTATATATGATTTTGCATATCTGCATGAAAATGTTTTTGAACTTTCACTTAGATGATTCAGCATCTAATTTGGACTATGTCCCTGGAATATTCAAACGTTCCAGGTGAAAGCAGTGGCGCCAAGGGAAAGAATGTTATCGAGATGTAGCTGCTATGTTTAGTTTTCGTAGGTTTTGTCTATGAATACGATGTTCAAAGGTTATGTAATATTTTGATATTTTCATATGAAACATCGATTCAGTTATTATCTGTAAAGGAAATTGTCAGTTATATATCATTGAGGTTTCGATCTAGCTTCCGCTGATGTGATTGGTATTACTTATCTTAACCTATTAATTATTCAATTTTGATATGCTAAGAAGGTACGATCGGGATTGTCGAGAAATGATTATGATGAGGGTATGTATATCGAGGGACTTATGTTGTGTATATGATATAAAAAAAAAAAATATTCATGAAATCTCGAGGTAATGCACGTTGTGGCGTTACATACATGTCTATATTTAACAAAACATAAAATATATCTATATGTATACATACACACACATAATAATCTCCTTTTACAATTTATTTAAATAAAATATAAAACATATATTTATGCACACTGTGGGCAACTTCTTCCAATCCAAACTCAATCCCTTTCAAATATTGATTTTTTAATTTAAATAATTTTAATCGCATTGATTAAAATATATCAAAATATTACATGCACAAAAATAATGATCAAATAATCTAGACTTACTAACGGTCGTTATAGGAGCATTCTAACAAAGGGGGCTACAATGAATAAGCCCGGACGATTGTTTGCTAAAAACACAAGTCTTCACAAAGTCGTAAGATCATGCATGAGTTGGGTTGGTTTGGTTACGTATAGAAATTAATTTAATTTTTAGTATAATTTTATAGATCTGGTTGAGATTGAATGAGTTTTGACTTAAATGACTACCCCCAAGTCAATCCGAGGGCACCCCTAATATGTCCTAGGATAAATATCTAACCAAATTAATGCTTGCTCTTACGCACGTCTATCTCCATTAATTAGTGCAAGAATGATGAAAAAAGGTCTCTTGTTGAGAAGCCAAACCTATAGCAAGGTGACCGAAAAGAGTTGGAAGTCAAGCAACTCCCGTGCAATAGAGATAATTGAAGTGTTCAAAGCACCAAAGAGTTGAAGTCAAGCATGTTGCAGCTGTTGCTTGAAGGGACTTTGACTATTAGGCTATTAATAAGTGGAAGTGGTTGATTGAATGCATAGTTGACTATGTTCTTATACAAATATTAAATTCATTGAACGAAGAAATTTGCTAATTAAATTGATCCTATAGTTGTTGAATTTTATGAGTTTTTAGTTTGGGCACTCTTTATAGTTTATTTTTGCCAAATTAATCTTTATATTTGGCTTAAATCTACAAGGCACTCATTGGTGTTACAATGACATATAAATTAAATTAAAATTAAAAAAAGTAACTCTAGTTTAAGTTTAATTAAAAAGAAAAACCGAAAACTCAAAAGAAATTGAAAAATGGACAGCTCCTAGAGCCCTTGCCAAATTATATTAGAGGCAGCACGAGGAAATCTGTCATGGATTGTGCATGTCACGAATCGTGCATCCCTATTGTTGAGGAAATTTGTCAACTCAATGGTAGCACGAGAAAATTTATTGATCTCATGATAAATGATATTAGAGCCAGCTTAGTGATAGTGATTATTGGGTCGAGAGAGGGCAAGTAGAAGAGGGCATGCATCTTCCAGAGTTGCATAAGAGAAGGTGGTACGTATGGCCTAGAGACATCTTTGTGACCAGCATTTTGAGGTGGAGTAGGTAGGGGATAACCAATGATGCCTAGTTAGGGGCCAAGAATAATAGGTCAGGTTTCATTGTCAATATGGGGGTCGTGAGTTTAAATGGAGGAGAATATCTTGGTTCATGCATCCTCGATACTGAGGATTAACTGTACACCAAGAATGATCTCTATATTCTTGCTGAATGCTAATATAAATTGATTGTTGACGCAAATATGTCAGCTTTTCAAATTTGTGCTTATGTTTGTTAGTTGAAAAGGATGGTTGAACTCTCCATTTTAACTGCTTAGAGGTGGAGGCCCAAAGAGGGTTTGTTCTCAAATCAACGTAATTTTCTAGCAAGTGTTCAGTCGATTGGTTGCAGTGGCATACATATTGACCACAAGGATGTCTGACTTAAATGTCCAATCAATTTATCCAAAAGAAAACAAAAACATAACTAAAAAGAGAATTTGATAATCCTATACAAGTAGACAAGTATATAGGCATGGGCAACACTCTAATATATATAGCTATTGGCAAGATAAGAAGAAACCTTCACAAACCCAAGAGTGCATGCATGTTTAAATTCCAAACTATGTATGATTATATCTACTTAATGACCAAAAAAATTAAAAAAATAACTCTCTCCTCTCTCTCTCCATATACAGCCTAACTTTCTTCCAAATACCAAACTCTATATATACTACTACTAGTTGCCACCTTTCTTTCTCAACTCTTTGCCATATGTAAGGCTTGGCTCTGAAAGATTTCTCTTCTCTGTCTCTCTCCAAATACCAATCTTCTCTTGCTTTGCTTAAATACTAGAGCTGATCAAATGGTTAGTATAGTTGAAGATCTCTCTCTCTCTTCTTTTTCATCTCCATATATATTAAGGCTTAAATTTCTTTCTTTCTTTCAATTATATGTCTCATATAATTTCATGAGAAATCTTCCCTTAACATAACTTCTTTCCCTTGTTTAATTAATTTAGACGATTTTAGATGAAGAATCACTCTCAAGGGGAGGCATTAGGGCTTCGTTTATTTGGACGTAAGACATTTTAAATTGAAAAGTATTTTTTAATGTAAAATGTTTTACACAGAAATTCATTTTTTGCTTTTCTTTTTGCATTATAAAATATTGTTTAAAAATTAGTTATATGTGTATCTATATATATGCATGTGTAATTATGTATGTATATTTATTTATATATACGTGTGTATGCATGTATATGTGCAGTATATTTATGTATGTATTGCGTGTGCATATATTATGTAGGCTAAATATATATTTTTGTTTATATACTTTCACATTTTTTTCATGTGATCATCCAAACTTTTTGTTATTTTGATTACACTTATGTATTTGCATTTTCGAGTCAATTTAAGATATGTATTTTGACTTGTAAAAAAAAAAAAAATGATTAAATTAACTTATCTCACTTTACTTTTTTTTTATATACCTCTAATATATGAGTTAAATTGACTCCATGATATAAGTACATGGGTGTTATTGAAATAACGAAAAGTTCGAGTTGCTATAAGAAAAAAAGTTATAATATAATAATTAAATTGACTAAAAAATACAATTATAATAAGAATATAATTGAAATAAAGAAAAGTTCAGGTGGTCACAAAAAAAAAAAACATGAAATTACAAGAATAAAAATATAAAGTTTGCCCTGAATAAATATGTGTATGTGTTTGCATGTGTATGTATATGTATGTATGTATGTGAATGTATATATGTGTACACGACCAAAAATAGGCTAGATTTAGTTTTTTTCTTCCATTTTTTTTTTTTTTTTATGTTTTTAGACAAGTTTGAAATAAAGATGGGGTGCAATGCAATAATAAGTTTTTGAAAAATGCTACTTGCACAGATAATTTGATTACCGAGAGAATGATCGAAAATGTCAAAATTCAAAAATACTCTCACCTAATTTTCTGTTGTCGTCTCTGGATAAAGTCCCATCCTAAGCCTGTATCTTAACTTTGAAACCTTTCAATAGAAAATGAGGCCCGGGATGGCCAAAGCTGGAATGACGGCTTGTCGGAAAGGAAGATAAGCGAAGGGGAGAGATGGTTACGCTAGAAAGAGTTTCAAAGAGGAGGAAGATAAAAGGAGACAAGGCAGAGAGAGGACCAAAGTACTTGTCGTTTTAGTCCTAGCTGCCAAAACAACACCATTTTGGCCCTCTGGACTACAATTTCATTTACAGTCCATATTGATTTTAGCTATTCTTTATAATATATACTATCCCTGGGATTTATTGATGGGTTAGAAGTGGTAATTTGAAATTTTCATTTCGTCAATCTAATGATATATCAGCATGGTATGATAATCGATCAGCTCTATGAAATAAGGTTGGGTTTCATCTACACTTTGTTTGGCATCTCCAATTAATCAAGAAAAACCTTGTATTTAGTTATACTAATTAATTACTTAGGCAGCAACAGTTGAAAAATGCAATTTCAGGATCAAATCAACAAGAAGATGGTGGAGGAGGAGCAAGAAGATTGCACTCTTGATGGAACCGTTGATCAACACGGCCGCCCTGCTGCCCGGAAAAGAACCGGTAAATGGGTTGCCGCAGTTCTGATTCTCGGTAAAGTCTCCGGCAACTACGTACATCTACGCATATACACACATGTTAATCTTCCTAGCTTTTGTTTTATATTCATCAATGATCGGCTGCCCTTAATTTCTAGAGAATAATGGTTTTGAAGAGGACCGAAGGAATATAGCTAGTAAAACAATAAGAAGATTTATGAATATCTTTCTTAATTTCCTCCTCCCCTTCCCCCTCGTGTGTATGTGTATATATATGTATATATATATATATATATTTTCTTAATATCATATCATGCACCCTCCATTTTCCTTCCCAGTTGTTGAATGGTTCTGAGCTTAGCTTATGATTTGATTGCGTGAATGATCATATGGATCAGTGAACCAAGGGCTGGCCACATTGGCATTTTTTGGGGTAGGGGTGAACTTGGTGCTATTTCTGACCAGAGTATTAGGCCAAGGCAACGCGGATGCCGCAAACAATGTGAGCAAATGGACAGGCACAGTCTACATCTTCTCCCTCCTTGGGGCCTTCCTCAGCGACTCCTACTGGGGCCGATACAAGACCTGTGCCATTTTCCAGGCCATCTTCGTCGTTGTAAGCTGTAATTTCGAGTTCAAGTTCTTGTGATCTCCTAGAATGTATTTGTTGCTAAACAGTTCATTTCTCCCATTAGAACTGGTAACTTGAATTTAGTAACTGGAATGTTTTTTATTATTGCAGGGTTTGGCATCATTGTCATTATCATCCTATCTTTTCCTAGTCAAGCCTGCAGGCTGTGGCGATAAGCAAACTCTCTGTGAGCCCCACTCGGCTTTGCGGATTGCGTCGTTTTATGTGTCAATTTACCTTACTGCCCTTGGATATGGAGGGTATCAACCGAACATTGCCACATTAGGAGCCGATCAGTTTGACGAGGGCCACCCCAAAGAAGGGCACTCAAAGGTGGCCTTTTTCAGCTACTTCTACTTGGCCCTGAACCTTGGATCCTTGTTCTCGAATACCATACTCGACTACTTCGAAGATCAAGGGATGTGGGTTCTGGGCTTTTGGGCATCCACCGGCTCGGCCATTTTGGCATTGCTCTTGTTTCTCATTGGAACCGCTAGGTACCGGCACTTCGCGCCTAAAGGCAACCCTCTTTCCAGATTCTTCCAAGTAGTGGTGGCTGCTACCAGAAAATGGAAGGTAGAGTTGCCACCCAATGGAGGGGAACATTTATATGAAGCTGATGATGGGGCAAGAAAGATGCTTCACACCAAAGGATTTCGGTGAGTTCATGGCTAATTCTAATTACTGCCACTATATATATATATATATATATATTGTTGGATCTTTGAAAGTATTGCTATAATTCGTAATTGATCCATCACATATATATATATCTAGGTTCGTGGATAAAGCTGCAGTTGTTGGATCAAAGGAGAACAAGGAATATTGTTGTGGTGATCCCTGGCTTCTCTGCCCGGTCACTCAAGTGGAAGAAGTGAAATGTGTGCTGAGACTTCTACCAATTTGGTTGTGTACAATACTTTACTCAGTAGTTTTCACCCAAATGGCCTCTCTTTTCGTAGAACAAGGGGCAACCATGAAAACTACCATCTCCAACTTCCACATTCCTCCAGCCAGCATGTCTAGCTTCGACATCCTCAGTGTTGCAGCATGTGTTTTCATTTACAGGCGAGTTCTCGACCACTTATATATAAGGGCCTTAAAGAAAGAAAAGGGTATAAATAAAAATGACTGGTAACTTAGGGTACACGTAACAAACCCTACCATGCAATTAAGAAAAAGGCTGATACATATATATATGCATACATATATATATTGTTGCTACTTTTACAGGCGAGTTCTCGACCCCTTGTTTTCAAGCCTAAGAAAGTCGAGCCCTCGAGGCCTCACGGAGCTTCAAAGAATGGGGACAGGCCTGGTCATAGCCATATTGGCCATGGTAGCTGCGGGCATTGTGGAGCATTTCAGGCTGCAGCATGCCCAAAGCTCCTGCATCAGCTGCGAAGGTTCGAGTTCCTTGAGCATATTATGGCAAGCCCCCCAGTACGCACTAATTGGAGCATCCGAGGTTTTCATGTATGTCGGGCAGTTGGAGTTCTTCAACAGCCAGGCGCCTGATGGCCTAAAGAGCTTCGGGAGCGCGCTCTGCATGACATCAATCTCCATGGGAAACTATGTCAGCAGCTTGCTGGTGACAATGGTCACGAATATCTCCACTCGAGATAAAATGCCCGGTTGGATCCCATGGAACCTCGACCGTGGCCACCTCGACAGGTTCTTCTTCCTCTTGGCAGCCTTGACGGTAGCCGATCTTCTGGTTTACACCGCGTGTGCAAAGTGGTACAAGTACACCAAGTTTTAAGCCAATAAGGATGGCAACATCTATTAACAATATTGGCAGCTTGCTGCAGCAAGGCAATGACTCAACCTTTGATTGGCAGACTTGCATGTTACACTGACACCATATACGTTGAGCACCAAGCTTAATTAGCATGTGCATCACATCTTATCCGTACAAGTTAATTAGGAAATGATCCTTTATATATATATATATATATATAGTCTTGTCTTTACTTTGTAAAAGGCTACCTCGCGGTCACAACTCATAGTCGCAGCCTTTTGTTCGCAATGGAACAAGCTTACGAGGCTCCCTTCTGAAAGAAACTATTGAGATTCAAAACTATATTGCCTCGTTTTCCCATAACGTGTATTACCTCGAGATTTCAGGAATAGATATATTATTCAATACAACATAAGCCCCTCGATATACATACCCTCATCATAATCATTTCCTGACAATCCCGATTGTACCTTCTCAGCATATCAAAACTAAGACAGGTAATATCAATCACATCGGCGGAAGCAAAATTGAAACCTCAATGATATATAACCGATCAATTCCTCTTACAATTAAATATCCAGATCGATGTTTTACATGAAAATATCAAAATATTACATAACCTCTGAACATTGTAATCATAGACAAAAACCTACGAAAACTAAACATTGTAGCTACATCTCGATGACATTCTTTCCCTTGGCGCCACTGCTTTCACCTGGAACGTTTAAATATTCTAGGGACATATTCCAAATTAGATGATGAATCATCTAAGTGAGAGTTCAAAAATATTTTCATGCAGATATACAAAATCATATATAAAACTGACAAATCCTGACATGACTCAGCCTAAGAGAATCCCACATAGCACTTAGCCCTAACTGGGAAAAATGCAATCTCTCTAAGGCGACACGACCACATCGACCCATTAGCAACCACAATCCTACTTAAAAGGGACAACCTCGACATATGAATCCGGGAACCACCCCATTGTCATTGTTAGGCATTACGCTCCCACTCAAAAGCATTCCAAAACCCAACGTAACCCTAACCCCAAGAGTATCACATCAGCACTATCCTCGGAATTAACGACACCTCGGTATTAATGCTATCGCTCAAAAGAACCTGTGGTGGTGTCCCTCTCAGCCCCGCTACTTGAGCCAACATCCGGGGTGGTGTCCACTCTCAGCCCCGCCACTTAGGTACCATAGGGTGAAGTCCGTCTTAGCCCCATCCCAAGTGAGTCACATAGCAATAATCCTCGTCACGCATCCCGAGTGTTGTCACTCGAGGGCCACATCACAAGATTACAACCCACGTCCCACATGGACAACACAACATGCCAGTGCCGAAAAATCATAACATGCATGCATAAAATCAACATCTCAATGTATGCAATTTATCGTACGAAATTTAATACTAGTGTAAATAATCATTTGGAAAACCATCAATAACCTTAGCCATGGGCATGTACACTCACAGTAAACCATTCATATGCCACAAACGAGTTTTTCGATAGAACCACTCACCTTGAATGTATTCGGATTGCCTCGATCCTTGTGCACTGCCTCGATTCTTGTGCCAGGCGTACTATAACTCAACCTTAAGCCTCAACGATACCCTAGACATCGTATGCATTCAAAGGGAAATCAATATCTATTTTCCCAATTTTCTCATTATTTTTCTCTAATTTCTTTCTATTTTTCTCTCGATAATTTCAAGTAAATACCTCTTCAAGCATTTTTTCTAAATTTTTCTCCACAAAAATTCATAAAACAATATTTATAAGCCTATGGAATTTTCTAGAAATTTTCCAGATTTTTCTCCTATTTTCTCAAATTTCCATAATTACTTTTCCTTGAGAAAATTTATTTCTCATTGATTTCCTTCGAATCTACTTCAAGAAAAATCACCAAAACTCATAAAATAAATTCCTTATCCTTCTGGAATTTTCTTATAATTTTATAAAAATCCCTCATATTTATTTTCCATTTACCTTTCCTTTCAAAAATCCAACATAATTATCTCCTCAAGAAATTTCCAAGATAAAAATTCATCAAAATAAACTATTCATTTTTCTTGAATTTCTGGATTTTTTTTCATAATTTTATTTCTTTTAATTTCTCTCAAATTTTTTATATTTTCAGCATTTAAAAAAATACAAAAATACCTTCGGTCATCTTCTCAGACGACGGCGACCGGTGACCTGCTCCGATGGCTAATCTGACGATACCACCTTGAAGCCCTCCTCAAGTCGATCACAATGGCACCCTCACATGGCCGAAAAACTCGCCGAAAATAGCCCGACTGGACGATTTACAGTCCGGCTCCGACGAAACTTTGCGTTTTCCGGCGAGTTTCGAAACACCTTCAAATCTTAATGAAACTTTACGAAATTCTCCAGAAATGATCCTCAATACATGGAGAATAAAATCCCCTTATCCCAGACCTCTAATTCACTCCCAAACATGAGAAATTCGAAGTAAAATTTTTGATACATTCGGCCACAATCGAACCTCTATTTATACCCGTTTTCGAAGCTCAATCGAGCCATACCTGGTCAAATCGATGCCTCTATCATCCTTACAACCATTTAATGGCCTCAAATCGTGATGATTTGCGCGAATCGTCCTTTCTAAAAAATTCGACGATCGCGGCCATGTCTCGCCATTTTCTATCAAATCACAGCCATACTTAGCCGATCTCGACCCACATCCGATCCTAATCAAACCCCCACGTGGTGGGGCTCATTTTCGTACCCCCAAACGGCCTCAACGGCATCACTCGGAGGCTGGCCGGTGATGGCAATAGGCAATGGTGGCCATGGATGAGCTTCCTTCTTAATTTTCTATTATTTACACTTTGGTCCCCTTTAAAACTTCATCTTACATTTTGGCCCTTATTCTCAAGCCCCTGATCTTCCCAACACCATCACTAAGACTCACAAGATTAGTACTGCTCATTTCTCCCTTGAGCTTCTGAAAATTTACCGTTTTGACCTCCCTCGGGCAAATTTAAAAAATTGCACTTAGGCCCGACTGATCGTTTTAACCTTAAATCTACTCGATTCAATCCGAAATCACTTAAGGGTTGTTTTATACATCAAATATTAGTCATTGACACGCTCCGTTGACTTTTCAGACGTCTCTTACGTCGATTCGATTTTCTCAGCCCGGTCGACAGCTGTACCGAAAATTGTTCCCGATCCAATTTCTTTCATCACCAAAAATCATAATTTATATTATTTGATGATGCTATACCATTTTTATTAATTATCTAGGGTTCGAGGTACTTCATTCGGTCGATTCGACGATTTATTTTACTTTTAAATCCACTTTTCGGTATTTTAAATTCATCTAAATTACGCGATGACCTCACACAGATATGGGGTATTACAAAAACATTTCTGCATCACTTCAACGCACTTTGTTGTTTCATGGAGTAGAACTGATATTTTCTCTCTTCAGTTTCATAATTTAGATAAAAATTTGTTTATATCCGAACAATAATAACAAATTTATGAATCTTAGATTGACCCCTTGATTTCAAAAGTATCATGTCCACTCTCTAGATTTTAAATAATATCTGATAATTATGAATCTTAGATTGACTTAGTGACAAAATCATAAAAGTCTATAATCGCCTCTTTTACCTTCGAGGCCATATATATGGTACATTTTTTTTTTTTTTCAAAGGGTTAAATCTCTTTGATAGATTTATGAGTATTTGTCTATTGCACTTGAGACTTTTTTTAAGTAATAGTTTTGATAAATTGACTTTTTACTTTTTTTTTTTAACTTTTTTGCAAAGTTGTTCAAACTCTTGTTTAAGTTCTTGTTAAAATAAAGGGTAAAATATATTGAGACCTTCCCTTTATTTTAAAAAATTATAGAGATCCCTCCTAAGATTTAAAAGGCAAAACAATTTAAGCCTGTTTTTACTAAATCATGGTTAAATTTTTAAAATATCTAAAATACTTTTATCTTCTCTCATAATCCGTTTTTCACCCATTTTAATAAATTGACTTTAAAAAAAAAACGTTACATTGAGATATATAAATTTTGATGTAAAATAAGTTGAGATAGTCAAATTTGTTGTCAACAAGTTGGGTTAAGTCTAATTTATTAACTAAACGAGTCAAGTTAAATTTAAGTTAAATTTAAACTCTATTAAAGATAATGCTCGGCCTGGGCCATAGGCCCGCTTGGCCAAGTCAAGCTATAAACTAAGTGTTGGGACAACTCAGGATTACTGAATTTTAATTTTTAAAGAGTCGGGCCCAATGAGTTAGTCCATTTTTTTTTATACATTATAAAATTGGGTATAAATTTTTTTCTAAAAAGTCAAAATTATGAAATTGTGAATTAGAGATGCTTTGAAATTTAAATATTACATGTTTTGTTATATTAATATTAATATTATAAATAATGACATTTATATTATTCTTTGTTACATCTTTTAACTCTTGAACTTATTAATCTCAAATGATTATATTATAAGTTTTTCATTATATAATAATAATTTATTGGTCATATTAAATATTTTATAATATAATTTTAGAATATTTGGAATAATAAATATAAAAACTATAATATTTATAAAATTATCGAAGTAGTTAGATGGGGTGGGCTCCAAGTAGGGGAGAGCAAAATTTTGATTTACCTGAACTAAATTAAATTAATTAAATTTTAAAATGATATTATTTTAATATTTATAAAATGACATTTTTTTTTATTTTGTATATTTTTTTATGATTATTTTAATTTTTTAATTTAAATAATTCAGTTTAATTCATACGATTCAATTTTTTCTATTATCGATTAGTTTAATTTTTAAATTAATTAATTATTTTGATTTTATTTTATTTTATTTTATTTTATAATTTAATTTAATTAATTAATAAATTTCAATCATACCCCTACCCGCAAGTCCAAGAAGAATATTAAGCCCATAATAACGAACCAGACCGGGCCGGGCGGGGCCTAGACGGATGGGGATCGGATTTCCAAACTCTTGCTAAGTTGATCATCATCATGCGGTGTTTGAAAGGTTTTTGTGCTATAACTAGAAGGATCAAAGGATTTCAATCGGGACGCTCGCCCGGTCCGCGATGTGGAGAAGCTCGCTGTTGAGTTCGTCTTCGAGGAAGCTCGTCTCCACCACAAACCCTAGCTCCAATTCCGCCTCCCTCATCTCACCCATTTACGCCCATGGCTTCGATGCTCGCCCCCAACAATTCTACTCCACCTCCGCCCCCGCCGCCTCGCCGCCTCCCTCTTCCGGCGTTATGAAACCAGTTTTGGGTAAACTTGATTGGATCCGATCGGCCGGCGCAATTGGTGCGAGGGATGTGGTGGACTCGGCCCGCCACTACGGTCGCTGCTATTGGGAGCTCTCCAAGGCTCGCCTCAGGTTTGGATGGATTAAATTGTGATTATTCTGCGAGGAGTTTTGATTTTTTTTTTCTAGTTTATTTTGTTCGTGACTATGTTATTAATGGATGATCGTTGATTTCGTTTTGATCAATGGGATTTTCGGAGCCTAGAAATAAGGAAACCGGCTGCTGATGTGAAAAGAAGTTTTTCACTTGGTGGGCGAGGGAGCATTAGTAGTAGTAGATTTAATGGAATGCTATAAGCTAGTAACTGTAGAAGTATTGGAGTTAAATTGAATGAAGAATGAGAAGGGCAACGCTTTTGAGAGGCTCAGGAATCATTTTTAGACCTTTTCTTAACCGTTATGTTTTGAGTTGTAGATGGGTGCTCCGAGTGGTAAAGGCTGAATCGTCCCTGCCAATGTGAAGATTCGAGCCTTTAATGATGGTTAAGGAGTCCTTTTGCTCTATGGCTTTTAGGAGCCACTGTGATGTACTTTGGATTGATTTTGTAAAGAAAAGAGATGAGAGATGCAATCATCAGGAATATTAAAAATTTGTACAATTTAATTTCTTGTCTAAAAATCAATACTGGAGCTATAGTATCAAACTTAATGTCACAGCGCTTCCCTTTTTTTTAATAATTTTGTAATTTTAATTATTTAATCATTTTAGGACTTATTCTACTAGTTTTAATCTAGATTAATTGTTTCTTAATTAATCTAGGATTGCTTATTCTAGAGTATTTAGGATGCCTATTTTGTCCTTACTTAGCTTTACTTTTCCTTTCTTGATTAGAATTCTGTTAACTTAGGAGCACTTAGAGTTGGATTTCTTGGACGGAATTCTCAACCTCACCCTTGCGCACACACTCGGATTTCAATGATAACAGAAAACAAATGAATGACAATGAAAACAGAATGTATATGACAGAAAATTAAACCAAACCACAAGAAGAACACAACAGATTATCCTGGTTCGGATTGCCCTTAGGACAACCCTACATCCAGCCTCTTTAATTCAGAATGATAGCAATACAACACTCGCCTCACGATTACAAGTCACTCCAAGATTACAAAGACTATTTCTTGAACACACAGCCTTTACTCTTGAACTTACTCGTGAGAAAATGAGCAACCTTACAAAAGCCTAGACCCCTGCCCTATTTATAGAATAATAGGTGATAATATCTAAGGCTTATAAATAGGATTAGGCATTCCCGATTTTACCCTCAAACTTAAAACTAATTACAAGCTGAGAAACCGCCTGACTAAACCCATAAAAACTGACTCATTTGACTGCTTTAAAATCTGGATCTACTTGAGACAACATTCTAACAAATCTCCACCATTGTCTTGAGTAAGATCCACTCCATTCTTCAATCATCAAAGCTTTAACCTGCTCTCCTTCCTGGCTTTAACATAATATGAACCTGATCACCAGCACAAACAAACATTAAGAATATTCAAACAATGTTGTAATTTGGACAAAGGAACCGGTTTTGTAAACATATTAGCCGCATTATGTTCTCCTGCAACTTTAACTAGGTTTACCTCTCCTTTCTCAAGGATCTCCCTAATAAAATGATACCTAACATCAGTATGTTTGGTTCTTTCATGATGGGATTGATTCTTAGCCAAATGGATTGCACTTTGGCTATCACACCTTAACTCTACCTTGACATTTCTTCCTAGGAGTTCACCCACAATTCCTTTTAACCAAATACCTTCCTTTATTGCTTCAGTGACAGCAATATATTCTGCCTCAATGGTGGATAAAGCCACCACAGGTTGCAGGTTGGTCTTCTAGCTTATGGTAGAATTCCATAGCTGGAAAACATATCCAGTTGATGATCTCCTTTTATCTAGATCGGCTGCATAATCAGCATCCGAAAAACCTAAAATGCAAGGTTCTTCTCCTAGCTTTGCTCCACCATAAACCAATGACATATCTAATGTTCCTTTTACATATCTCACAGTCCATTTTACAGCATCCCAATGAGCTCTCCCTGGTTTGGCCATAAATCTACTAGATACACTCATAGAGTGAGCCAAATCAGGCCTTGTACAGACCATGCTGTACATTAAACTGCCCACTACATTTGAGTAAGGAATCTTACTCATTTCTTTCATGCTTGACTCGTTGTTTGGAGACTGCTCATTCGAAAGTTTAAAGTGTTGTGCAAAGGGGATAGAAACCTCTTTTGCATCCAGCATATTAAACTTCTTAATCAGCTTACTAAGGTATGACTTTTGGGATAAACTCAGCTGACGCTGCTGTCTATTTCTCTTAATTTCTATGCCTAATATCTTCCTAGCTTCTCCTAATTCTTTCATTTCAAAGGCTGACCTTAATCTCAGCTTTAAATTTTGGATTTCTATGGCTGATTGACTTGCAATCAGCATATCATCTACATATAGGAGAAGATATATAGATATCTCATTAGACATATGTTTGAAATATACACAGCTATCATATGCACTCCTTTTGAAACCTTGGACAATCATAAAAGAGTCAAATTTCTTATACCATTGCCTAGGGGATTGCTTTAATCCATAGAGAGACTTCCTAAGCAAACACACTTGCTCTCTATTCCCTCTAATCTCAAATCCCTTTGGCTGCTCCATAAGAATATTTTCTTCCAACTCTCCATGTAGAAATGCTGTTGTGACATCCATTTGATCAAGCATTAAGTCTAAGTGTGCTGTTATGGCTAATAAGATCCTTATTGAAGTATGCCTTACAACCGGTGAGAATACTTCATTAAAGTCTATACCGGGCACTTGAGTAAAGCCCCTAGCCACTAACCTAGCCTTATACCTAGGCTTATCTTCTTTCCCAGCACCTTCCTTAATCTTGTATAGCCACTTACAGCCCACTACCCTTTTCCCTAAGGGTTTATCTACTAAAGTCCAAGTCTCATTTTTTATAAGGGACTCCATCTCAGATTTCAAGAAAACAATACAATTATGCATATGCCAAGTAAGAGAGCTGTCGCAAAGGTTATGGAATCCAAAGGACTTCCTCATTCAATTATTTTCTATAAGAACAATTGTGAAGAATTTGTTTTTTCGGTTCAAGACCAAGCTTTCAAGCTCTTGAACTATCAACTTCGCTTCAAGTTTATAGAGTTTTCAATTTTCTATTTTCAATTTTTACTTTTGGGTTTTATTTAGTTTTGTGTGTGTGTTTAGTTTTCATTTTTATTAAAAAAAAGGAAAACTGAATATGTTGTTTGATAATTTTTTTTTTAATTTTAAAAATATAAACTGAAGATAGTGTTCAATATAAATTTTGTTTGTTTATTTGGTGATTAATATATGTAATAATTTAATTAGCATTGAAAAAAATGTCCTCGGCTTAGAAAAATTTAGTTCTTTTGTTTTTTTTAGTTGTTTGCCAACGAGCCTACTGAGTTTGGGTGGCAAGCCCAAAAGATGATGATGTCGGGGTGGCAAAATAAATGGAAACAATTGAACCAGAAAAAATGGAAAACCCTCTCAGGAGTATTCCTATTTTTCTAAAATTTTGATTTTGATTTTTTAAAATGAAAATCGATAACCAAACACCTTTTTCTTTTTTTACAAAATACTTAAACAAAAATAGAAAACTGAAAATGGAAACCCTACCAAATGGACCCTTGAATTAAGTGTTCAGAGGCCGGGAAACATTAACTGACTGCTGAGTTAGAATCTCAATTCTCTTATTGAGAATTTATATGCATAAATTGAATAAATTAATTTTTTTTTCTATCTTTTGTTTATGCGTTCAATTTCCCACTCCCAGTGGACATGAATTGCACCAAATTGTATGACTGAAAGTTGATCGTGATTACAAATGATACACTATGCTCCAGCCACACCCAAGAACATATCAGACAAGCTAGCATTTCTTGGACATGCTGTCTGTTGATTTGATCTTGATGATCCACATTCACCTCTGTAGCTGCCAGCCTTTTGGATTGCTATACTTATTAATTGTTGATGTGCTTTCTGCATTATATGGAAATTGAACATGATACCTTTGCTGGAAGGGTTGTTGATCTTGATTATACAGTAATTTTTATGCATTTCTTAGAAACTAATTATTTTACTGTATGTTACATACCCCCCTTCCTTATATGTCTAGTATTTTTGGATCTATGAAATCATGTCTAAAACTTAAATGTGATCTATTTTACATATTCTTCCAGCATGCTAGTTGTTGCTACATCGGGAGCTGGCTATGTTCTTGGGAGTGGCAGTGCAATTGATTATGTGGGGCTCTGTTACACCTGCGCTGGTACCATGATGGTTGCAGCATCTGCTAACTCCTTAAATCAGGTTGGTGATTATTTGAGAACTTTAAATTCTAGTTTTACAATCAAGCTTTTTGGGTGACCAATAAACTTAGATGATAACACTTCCATAAAAGTGTTCAGATTACTGTAATATTTGGCCTGGACATCAGATAGCCTACAAAATAATATACCTACCCAAAATATTTAAATTGGAGTTTTAAAACTAGCCAAATATGTTTAACCATTCCATAACATCAGCAAGTTATGAATTTAAGGCAGTGGACTTTGATGGCCTTGTTGTTTACCTTTCTTCCTTTCCCTTAGACAAAAAAAAAAAAAAGTCAGGCCAACTGGTTTTCTGACAGTTGGAGTGAATGACCCATCTTCACTAACAAAAGTATTCTTCCTCTTAAGTAATGGTTGAATCGTACATCTGTAACGGTCGGGGTCCACATAACAATGTATTATCCGGTTCAGGTTGCAACCAATCCCCAGTTTTATCGCTCTGGGATTTAATCCCAAAACGCGCGTCACTATGTAGAACACATTCCGCACTTATATGTCCAGTTCTCCCCCTTTGCATTACCGATGTGGGATTCGCCTAAGGTGCTTACACACACCCCCCCTTGAGACTCAGCATCCTCGCTGAGGTTTGCCCCACCACCGCGCTCAGAGGCTCGGGGGTCAGCTCTGATACCATTCTGTAACGGCCGGGGTCCACATAGTAACGTATTGTCCGGTTCAGGTCGCAACCAATCCCCAGTTTTATCACTCTGGGATTTAATCCCAAAACGCGCGTCACTATGTAGAACACCTTCCGCACTTATATGCCCAGTTCTCCCCCTTTGCATGGCCGATGTGGGATTCGTCTAACAACATCTGCCAGTTCACCCGGCACTGTTGGTATGTTTACTTGTTAAAGATTAAAGTCAATGTCTTCAAAAGTTAAAACCTGCAATTGGCTTTTAGCTTTTGGGTTTTGTGTGTGTGTGTGTGTGTGTGTGTGTTGGGGGGGTGCATAATGATGCTGCCAATGAGATTCTAGTAGAATAAGATTGTCCAGGTGTGTGGGGGGAACACAGTGTGTCCCAGTTCCTTTTGGGTCCCTGACAATGTGGCATGGAATCAGCTTCCTACCATTTTTAACCAGCCAAAGAAAAAAAAAAGGGTAGCACAAATGTTATTTATTAAACTCATGCAATCTGTTTGCTTTTGCGTTGCCAACAAATAAGGGAGTCCATATTCTGATTGCTATTACATGAATTTTTTTTTTTTGTTTTTTTTGATAAAAATTTCTATTACATGAATAATGTCCACTCTTCATACTTTTAGGGCAACCTGTGCTTCATACTGATCCATGCTTTATTTTGTTGTTGCAGCATTTTTCTTTATATTTTCTTTCTTTTTTATTTTTCCTTTAATTGCTTATGAACTTATGAAGGGAGAAAATTTTTACATATTGCTCATCTTTTCCTACTGTTAAAGAGCTTCAATAATCAATCTGAATGTTCAGCATGCACTGTCCTTGTTCCTTGTTCTTGAGCTCCAAGACATTGAATTACATTTCATTGAACTTTGTGTATTAGGTGTTTGAGATAAAAAATGATGCCAAGATGAAGAGAACAAGGCAAAGACCTCTGCCTTCTGGGCGTATTAGTGTATCTCATGCAGTCGGTTGGGCATCTTCCATTGGCACAGCTGGCACTACTTTGTTGGCATGTCAGGTGTTTGAATAACTTCACTACCCTTGTTCTCACACTTAGACAACTTGAACATTTTTCCTTCCTAATGTTTAACATTCTGTTAACAGAGGACTAACATTGCAACTTCTATGACAAGGTTTTTGCAGGCCAATATGCTGGCGGCTGGACTTGCTGCATCTAATCTCTTTCTGTATGCATTTGTATACACTCCCTTAAAGCAGATACATCCACTAAATACATGGGTCGGAGCTGTTGTTGGTGCTATTCCTCCGCTTCTTGGGTAACTTTCTGTTTCATATTGAGGTGCTTTTCATGTTATAGTTCCTTCCATTGACCCATAAAAATCCTCCATCAATCCATAAAAATCCTTTCTTTTGCTATAACAACAAACAACAACATATCCAGCCTTTATCCCACTATATGGGGTCGGCTACATGAATTCTAGACTTCCATGTATTTCTGTTTTTTGTCATATCCTCATTTAGATCCATATATTTCATATCAAATTTTAATGTCTCTCCCAAAGTCTTCTTGGGTCTACCTCTACCTCTTTTTGTGACTAATTGTTCCATTTCATCAACTCTCCTCACAGGAGCGTCTTTTAGTCTCCTTCTCACATGACCAAACCATCTTAGTCTAGTCTCTCTCATCTTCTCTTCGATTGGCACTACTCCTACCTTGTTACGAATAACTTCATTTTTAATTTTATCCTTTCTTGTATGTCCGCACATCCATCTTAACATCCTCATCTCCGCTACACTCGTCTTTTGCTCATGCTGGTATTTGACTGCCCAACATTCTGAGTCATACAACAAGACTGGTCTTATAGCTGTCTTATAGAATTTTCCTTTCAATTTTAATGGGATTTTACCATCACATAACACCCCCGATGCATTTCTCCATTTTAGCCAACCTGCTTTAATTCTATGTGCGACATCCTCGTGGATTTCTCCATCTTTTTGAATCACTGATCCCAAATATCGAAAATGGTCTTTTCTTTGTAAGATTTGGTCTTCTAATTTTATTATAACATCATCCACTCTTGCATTTTTACTAAATTTGCATTCCATGTATTCTGTTTTCTTTTTACTTAATTTAAATCCCTTAGATTCTAAATTGTTTCTCCACAACTCAAGCTTAGTGTTCACTCATTCTTTTGTTTCATCCACCAACACTATGTCGTTTGCAAATAGCATACACCATGGCACATCTGTCTGAATATCCTTAGTGAGTTCATCCATTACTAGGGCAAATAAGTATGGGCTTAGTGCAGAACCTTGATGCAGTCCTATTGTAGTTGTAAATGGTTCAGTATCCCCTCCGCATGTTCTGACCCTTGTCTCTACACCATGATACATGTCCTTAAGGGCTTGTATATAGGCTATTTTGAGTCCTTTCTTCTCTAAAACCCTCCATAATACTTCTCTAGGGACCCTATCATATGCCTTTTCTAGATCTATAAACACCATATGTAGGTCCTTCTGATGATCTCGATACCTTTCCATTAGACGCCTCAATAAATATATAGCTTCCATTGTTGACTTATCAGGCATGAAACCAAACTGATTTTCTGACACATTTGTTTCCTTTCTGAGCCTCTGCTCTATTACTCTCTCCCAGAGTTTCATGGTATGACTCATTAACTTAATTCCTCTATAATTTTCACAGTTTTGAACATCTCCTTTGTTCTTGTATATAGGAACCAAAGTACTCTTCCTCCACTCATTTGGCATCTTTTTTGATTTAAGGATGGCGTTAAATAGTTGCGTTAGCCAGGAGATGCCCTCTTTTCCCATGCATTTCCATGCTTCTATTGGTATATTATCTGGTCCCACTGCCTTATGATTTTTCATCTTTTTTAATGCTTGCCTTATTTCATTTGAACTTATGCGTCGATAGAATGTATAGCTCACATTCCCTTCGGAGTTACTAAGATGTCCCAACCTAACTCTTGTGTCACCACCATCATTGAATAATTTTGTGAAATACTCCTTCCATCTCTCCCTAATCGCTCCCTCATTTACTAAAACATTTTGATTATCATCTTTTATGCATTTCACTTGATTTAAATCCTGTGTTTTTCTTTCTCTTGTTTTAGCTAATTTATATATATCCCTTTCTCCATCTTTTGTATTAAGTCGTTTATATAGATTCTCATATGCTTTTAACCTTGCTTCACTAACAGCTCTTTTTGCTGCCTTTTTTGCTTCTTTATAATTTTTTGATTTTCCTCATTGTTGCATTGATATACCGCCTTATAGCAAATTTTTTTATTTTTAATTTTCAATTGTACCTCTTCATTCCACCACCAAGACTCCTTAAGGTTAGGGGCTCTACTATTTGTCTCTCCAAGGACTACCTTTGCCGTACTTCTCAGAGCATTAGCCATTTCTTTCCACATTTGGTTTGTTTGTCTTTCTCCATTCCATTCTCTTCTACCCCTTAATTTTTCTTTGAAGATTAGTTGTTTCTCCCCTTTTAAATTTCACCACTTGATTCTTGGATTTTGTTTTATGTGATTTTTTCTCTTCCAATTTCTTACTTGGACGTCAAGTACTAGAAGTCTATGTTGAGTAGTCAAACACTCTTCCGGTATCACTTTACAATTCCTACAACATAACCGATCCTCTTGTCTCATGAGGAAGTAATCTATTTGGGTGCTTGAGGTGATATTTTTATATGTGATTAAGTGTTCGTCCCGTTTTTTGAACCTAGTATTGGTTATAATGAGCCCATATGTCATAGCAAAATCTAGGATAGATTTACCCTCATTATTAATTTCCCCAAATCCATACCCTCCATGTACCTCTCTATATCCGTTTCCGTCTCTACCCACGTGCCCATTTAAGTCACCTCGTATAATCGCTTTCTCTCCTCTTGGTATCATTTGTATGAGTCCTTCTAGGTCCTTCCAGAATTTTGCTTTTATCTCATCACCTAACCCCGCTTGTGGTGCATATGTACTAAAGATATTCATAGTCATTCTTCCTAGACTAATCTTCACCATAATAATCCTATCCCCTATTCTCTTTACGTCCACTACCTCATCTATTAAGCTTTTATCCATAATAATCCCCACTCCATTTTTCGCTCGATCAGTTCATGTGTACCATATTTTATATCCAGCTTCTGATAAAGTTTTTGCTTTTTTCCCTACCCATCTCATCTCTTGAAGGTACATAATATTAATTTCTCTCCTAATCATCACATCCACCACTTCCATAGCTTTGCCTGTTAATGTTCCTATGTTCCATGACCTAATCCTTAATCTATGATTTTGTTTTTGGCCTTGACTTTGGATTTGATTTTGTTTTTGGCCTTGACTTTGAATTTGATTTTGTTTTTGATTTTGGTTTTGGTTTTGGTTTTGATTTTGATTTTGGTTTTGGTTTTGATTTTGATTTTGGTTTTGATTTTGATTTTGGACTAGCTTCTTTACCCACATCCGTCCAAGCAAATGCGGGAACCCTTGCTCATTTATCACTACATTCGGGCGCCGATGTAGCGGCCCTAGCTCACTTGTCACTACACGGGGCAGTGTAGCACGTCGCTATGAAGGGTTACGCCCACACCCAAACGATTTTTCATAATTTGTCTAGAGTTCATGTTTTGGATCCGACTAAGTTTTACGTTGGCTATCAACGTTCCAATTCATCATTGGATGGAATTATGGAACTCTTATTTCTGCTAGAAAATATTTTTCTGTAGAATCCAATTGGCATTATTATATACTGGCATGAGGATTCTAGATGACTACATTAGATAATGCTCATTGTATTTATTACCATCTTAAAATTTTGCATCAAATTAGATAGATTCTGTAGGGATGAAAATTTGCTAAATAATGACTACGTTGGCATTAATAATTTATTTTACATTGTTTAGCAGATTACAATATTTGTCAATAATCCCTAGAACTCAATCGATCAATGTGCTGAATCTACCTCATTTTGCCTCATGTGTGGACTTTTTAGCCTTGTATCCTCCGTACATAATCCATCATTTTTCTATTGATTAAATGAGAGTTCTAAAGATTCTGGTGATTCACATAAAGCTGAAGTGTTAATTTTGATAATCAGATTTTTTTTTGATAAATAGAGGAATATTTATTAATCACCAGAGACCCGATGCAAACTTACAATGAAAGAACCATGGAACCAGGCCCCTATAACAAGAACAAAGCAAAGGAAATCTCCCCTTCCAAAAACCAAATCTATGATAATAAAACAATCCAACCTGAAAGTAAACACTAAGAACAACCATTATCAAGAAAAGATATACTCACCCCAGCCATTAACCTCGAGATGCCTGCTCAGACCCAATCACAACCAGCCAAATCAATGGCAGCCATCACCCATACCGGCCAATAAGCCCATGAAGACTGCTCAAATCCATGCTCCTGAAATAATTTTGATAATCAGATGTTCTTCAAATCTAGCATGAAGGATATGTATCTCTGTCCAAATAAATCGGAAGGTTATCTTGATGATTTGCTTGTTCATTCTAAACCCTGGTTTTGTTAATTGTTTGGTGTCGGCAGAACTGACTATTTTAGCAGAGTTGATCAGAATGCATGAAAATTATTTGGCACCTAGCTATTGGTTCATCTTCAATATGGCATGCTGTACCTCTTTATTTTCTATTTTCTCCAGGTGGGCTGCTGCTTCTGGTCAGGTTTCACTAAATGGAATGATTCTCCCTGCTGCGCTGTACTTTTGGCAAATACCTCATTTTATGGCCCTCGCATACTTGTGTCGCAACGATTATGCTGCTGGAGGGTAAGTTTACATTAACATGTTTGAAGTCTTTTATTCTATAAAGATTATCAGAGCCATACTCCAATTTTTTGGGGGTTGGTTGCAAGGATATCTCTCCATTTTTCAACTGGCTTTGGGAGAAATTGTGCGCATGAACAATCTTCATGCATCTGGTACTCCATCTTGATCCATGGGATTCAGACTAACCCCTGGAAAAATGTTGAACATGGAAATTTGTGCAAATATGATCTGGTGCAATTATCCTCACTATCTTCTACTACAAATGCTATTGATGATCATCAGTAGGGATCAAATGGGGCCCCAATTAGCCCCATTTACATGCTTATTTTGATAAATTTTCAAATGAGCCTTGTACCTATACCTCATTTTTGTACTTGTTTTCACTTTAGATGGGCTTAACTGGGACCCATTGGGGACCTGGTTACATCCCTAATCATCAGTAGCATTTGTAATTATCAAAACAGAAAAATTAATTCTACTGAGGATGTGTATTATGATATTGCTATTGATATCTAGTAGTTCCAAAATGTTGTAAGATAAATATCATTGTGATGTAGAACCAGGGACAAATCACACAAAAAACACATGAGAACAAATCTGTTCTTCAATTCAATAATCAAGGTTTACCATAAAAAATATACTAAAGTTCATGTAGGGATCCAACAAACCCAATTTAGGGAAAAGAAATAGTTAAAATTAAGGTAATAAATAAAAGACTAAATAGGAAATATAAGAATATACTAATTTGCTAATTCCTAAATTTTCATCTACGCTAGACTTTCCTAAAATCCTTAGTTTGGGTCCTACTCATCGAGCCTTGGGTTTAAGATTTGAAAGGCTTTTCTTTTCCTTCTTTCAGCGAGCCAAGTAGCATATGAGTTTGGACAACATTTCCATTTTACTAAGAACCCTTAAGCATTAGATTAGACTTTGAAACTAACTGTATATCCTGGATGTATACGAGTATTCCTATTCCTATTCATATTCATATTCATATTCCAGTCAATGTAGTGTCGTGGATTTAGGTGATCATTATATCTGCTGTCAAAGTCTTCACAACTGCAATGAAACTGTTTAGATCTGCATGGGCAAGCAACTTGTTTCCACATTATTGCATGACAGAGCACCATGTGTCACATCCCTTTTCTGTCAATAATTCAGCACTTACATTGGTAGCATCACTACTTGCTGGGGCAAGGCCAATGCCATAAGTGGATCTTTTATTTTGTTTGTTCCTCAACCATAGCCCATACATCATGACACTGGACAGCACTTCATTTGATATGATGTTCTGTTATGAGATGACCAAGTGTTGATGGTTTCTCATATATCTCTGACACAGTTGCATAAAGTAAAATTCCATCTGCCAACTTTTGATTAGATTCTCCTACAAGATCAATTGTTAATGGATCTTTAAGGCACTTAAGGTTAGTATCTTCCTTCATCCAACTTGGCTTTTTGCTGAGAACATCATGCTCTTATGTTTCTGTGGCAGATGTTTAATTATAGCCTCAACTTTTTCTGCAAAGTCCACATTAAGGGTCTGATCAGATTATTCAAGAACAAAAACTGAATTTCAAACGAGTTCAGAGCGCCTCTCTGGATATGATCAATAACCCTTTATCATGTAGCAACCACATCAACACTGTGGTCCAGCTGCTTATCTGGCAAAAAATAGCCACACCCTCATAAACACATAGTGAATCCAACATAGGGCAGACTCAGAATTTCATTTCACCTTGGAAAGCTGGCTTTATAGTTGATGTCAAAATTAAGGCCAACGGATGCCCTTCCACATCCATGCTTTCATTGATCCAGATGATGTTATCTATGATAGGAATTCCAAAAGCAAGAAATGTCCATGTTCCCGCCCTAGCACAACCTATTAGGTTCTGTCCTTGTACTAGGAAAGAGTTTAGAGATGCCCTTCTTGGCCAAAGCGGAAATAATCTGAAAATTCCAAGCTTCAAGACATCATGATCATCATTCCACAGTGTCCACTTGTACAACTAAATCTTTTGATTGACAGCAAGCAAACAACTTTCCCATTGAAGGCATTCCAGTAGTAAATAGCTCCCTTGGTTTCTGTCATAGCAATTAGATGCAACTTTTTGATATTCAGTCTTGAAGATTAGAACATGGCTCTTGGTGGGCTTGTTATCCTCAAGCATGACATAAGCTGTCCCAACATTGTAATACATGCTGTTCTCATCAGAAAATGAGCAGCTTAGAATGGAGCAACTGTACTCATACTGGTCAAGTGGGTAAGTTGATGTGAATGCAAATGTTTGATCTTCTAGTAAGTGAATAAAGTGCATTTTAGCTAGCTTTTCCAACAGAAGAGAAGACTTAAGATTCCTTCCTCTTTTCTTGGAGGTTTATTCTTTTGCAGATTCTTATTTTATTGTTCTTTTATTGTTCTTCCACTCCCTAAATCATTGGGTTCGGCAGTTCTTACTGCGTTTGTGTCAACTGTCCAATCAGCTTGGTAAGCACACTTCCATTTCTTGGAGGAGTCTAACTCCAACCTGTCTTCTTTCCGTACCTCTTCCTGCACTGCCTCAGCTCACAGATGCTACAGCTAACTTTTTCTCATGAGCCTGAGGCTCTGAGCTATCCCCTCCAAATTGTCCTATCCAATTTACTCTCTTCATTCATCCATTTTGCACAAGCATCTTCGATCTTTCTCATAGTTTGTCTGACAGCACCAGTTGGTTCATCACATATAGAACAACTTTCCTCTTCGCTTCTTACTAGTAAGGTCTGAACTTTATTGCATAGTTGTCAAAAGACTTTCTTTTCAATTTCTGAGCAATTGGTAGAGAATGAAATATCCACACTTTCTTCTAATGCGTGAGTCATAGTTGTCTCCATGTAAGAAAGACATTATCTGGATGACAGTCCCTTATCACTTTCAAAAAGTGCTAGAGTATCTCAACAATCAAGTCATGACATTCCAAATCCACAATGACCACAGGTGACCTAATATTGGCTAGAGTCTTGAGAATCAAAGTCCTATAGTTACATGATCTATTGGGATTGTCAGATAAATTGTCAAATGAAGATTCTATCAACTGGAACAGATTCTTCGTCCGATCTCATAAGTAATCTAGATGGAGCATCGTGTCACGACTCTAAGGGTAAATCAGTAAAGGGTTCAGTAGTAGCCGTTAGTTGTTATCTAGCTGGAGGTTAGGGGGTTAGCTAACGGTACTGCTTTGCTGTTATGTTAATTAGGGGTGCTGTTATGGTTGTTGCTAGAGGCTCTATAAGAGACCTACAGCTGTAAGAGGAAGGATCGTTAATGGATTGGTTGAATAAAGCATTCTGTTTTCCCTCTTGTTCTTATCTCTCCTTCTGTTCATCTGAATCCTTCCCTCTCCTTCTCAAGTTCTCCTTCTTTCTGTTCTGTTTTCTCCCCCCAATTCTGTTCTTTCTTCTTTAATTTCCTATTCAAACCCTAGGGCCGTGACACACCGGGTGTAGTAATTTGTGTAATCTCACTGAGTTAGGAGGCAACTGTAATGACATCTACATCTAGATTACTTATAAAATCGTCTGTCACTAATGCCTTTATAGATGGAGAGAGTGCAGCTTACATTGCTGTAGTAGGTTACTGGTCCATCCTTGAAAAAAATTCTCAACTGGCTTGAGCAGGGAAAGGAGTTTGTCAACTGCAGATGGGGTTGAAGAATGGTATTCCCAGATTCTAACCTTCTACTAACTGCTTCCTCATCCTTTCTGTGTCATAAGCCATCCTCTTCTTATGCCTTGCTATATTCACCCAAAAATCTCACAGTTTAAATTCAAAAATTCACATTTTCTTTTTTCGTTTTTGGACCAGGTCTGTGGGTTAAGAGACAAAATGGGTTGATTTTGGAATGAGGTCAGGCTAAGAGAGAAATGGATCAATTAGGTGAGGGCTGTTTCAGTGGCAGGGGCACATGGTCAGCTAAGCGGCAGCTAGATATTGACAGTTTGATTCTGGTGGTGGCAGTAACGTGCTTGATATTGCTATGACAGAAACTATGGAGCATGCTTCTTTTGGCCCCTTGTCTTCTCCAACTTATGCTTTTGATATTCTTCTCCTTGAGGTTATTCATGGTTGGTGAAAAGAGAATAAATTAGGGTTGGATGGGAGAAATGATTGTTGATTTTCTTGTTTGGGAAACTTAGAAAGGAGAAGCAGAAGAGTTTATATCTTTGATTAGGACTCTTGGCTAACGATCAGAGGTTGCTTTAGTACAGATTGATATAGAACACAGAACAAAATCACACAAAAACACACAAGACACTGTAGGGCTATTCTTAAATTTGTTTATCAATTTAACAATCAAAAGCTACCCTCTAAAATACACTAACAAAAGTTATATGGAGTGCCAACAAACCTTATTTAGGAAAAGGAAACAATTAACATTGAGGAAATAAATAAAAGACTAATAATGATACAAAATAAAGTCTGATAAATTTGCTTATTCCTAAGTTTACACTTAAGAGTAGACCTTGCTAGATTTGGGTCCATCACATTGTCAATTAGATATTTCATGATAGAATGAAATGAGTAGAAATGAATGAAAAACTAGAATTTGTGTAGCCGGCCCTGCATGGTGGAATAAAGGCTTGGTATGTTGTTGTAGGTGATGTGAGAACCTTCTGAATAAGTCAAGCCTGCAACTTCAATGCAGTTTGCTTGATTTTTATTTCTTTTCCTTCCCTTCTATTTCTTTAGTTCTGATCTTTTTTATTTTTTTTTATTTTGGTTCTTTGGTTGTTTGAATCCAGGTTTAGGATGTTTTCTCTTGCTGATGCTTCCGGTGAAAGAACTGCTTTAGTGGCTCTGAGAAACTGCCTATACCTAATTCCATTGGGGTACTTAGCCTATGATTGTGAGTCATCTCCTATATCTAGAGCAATGTCATGTCCTCCTTTTCTTTTACTTTCCATTTGGTTTTCTTATGTTTTATGTTGTTTTCATGGAACCTTTCTAAACTATTTTTGATTGTGGCACTGGCTCTGGCACCTGATTGAAAATTTACCTGATACCCATGAATTCCATGCTTGATGGAACCTGCAATTTTCATATTTGATTTGACACAGTTGAGTGTATGTCTGACAATAAAGCTCATAAGTGCAAGAGAAATAGTGAACCCGATGATAAATGACCGATAGATTAGAGAGCTGACCATCAAATACAGTTTGATGGCACCTCCAATATCTGCCATTTTCTTGCTCAAAGTTCAGTGGATATATGGCTGATACCGGGAGCTCTGCTACTGATTTGGAGTATGTATGACAAGAATGGAAGTTGAAGTCACCTTTAGCATTTCTTCTTTCTAGTGAGTTAATCTATTAGATTGGCACCTGCATCAGATATTGCATCAGCTTCTGTTTTACTTCATATTTTCTATCCCCATCAGCTGGGTAATAGAGTTAAATTATCAAAGTCTCCTAATAATGAAGTTACTGTCAGCAATCCAATCTTTAGCCTATCTGGGGCCTTCTAACTATTAAGCAGGATTTGCATTTGACCCATTTAAAAGTCCCTTAGGAAACACCCTAGTGGATTTGGTTGCATCCCTTAATAAAGTGACCTGAGGCCAAGTCCATTCAAAAAAGTATTTGGCCTATATCCCATTTAGCTGCAATTGAAGTATTGAACTTTACATATGAGCCTGCTTCTTATTTTAAGTGATTATTTGACAATCTAACCATCGTTTGGTAGTTTGGTTTAACTCTGTTTCTTGAAGCTAAAGTTTGTTCCTGTTTGGTATTTGGAGCCATCCATGGTCAGTTCAAATCTAGGTTTGGTGGCAGGCATAACCCCAGATCGCATCGCTCTCAATGTTTTGTACAAAAGGAGTCCCTTTTATCCTTTTAAATTTTTCCATCTCAATAATGCAAGTAATCAGAAGTTGGAAGTAGGTTGTTGATTGTTGATTGTTGATTGTTCTCTGATGCAAACATCAGCATCTCTCAAGTGACTGTAGTAGCTAATGTGACTTTCTCTAACATTCTAGGATCTTTTGGTGAGCCAAAAAATTGATTGGATTGTGAATTTTCTTGTCTGCTTAACTTCTTCCAGTTATGAGAAATTAAACACCAAAATGTACTTGGTGCGGCCTTAAGTTGTATCATGTCTAGGGCAAGAACAATCATCGAGATTCTTATTTCCTTTGTTCATATCTCGTTTGTGCTTTCTTTTATCTATCTTGCTCAATGAGTAAGACCAATCAATGACTCAGCTAAGAAGTTATATTTCCACAGATTTTTATGGTTGCCAGGTTACATATTGACATATTAAGCCTTGAATTTTTCTGATTTAATTGTTTTATGGCATGAGATAACCTTATTCAAAAAATGATCCGAGTTTTCTTCTTGTTCTTTTGACAAGTACAGAGGTAGATAGTGGGACCATTAATGAACAAAAAGAATTAAAAAGAAGATGGCTACATAATCCCTCCAAAACCTCTGCAATATCCAAAAATTGATCTAAAGATGGTCTAATGCCAACAGAGAACCAAGTATATAAAAGAGGTAAATTTGTGGTTTAGTCTTAACAAAGTTATTCACCAATCTTGAGATTCTCCAAGTCGACTGTATACTCTAATCAAGTCATGTCACTAAAAGCCAAGCCTTTCTCTTCATTCTCCCTCCCCTTCTAAATTTTGTTTTCCCTCTTTTTTTTTATAGATAACAAAATATTTGAACATGTCGCTTGAGGGAATAACCCTGTTGAAGGAATGAAACAATTTACAACTCCTGAGGTTTTTAGTTTCCCAGTTTCCTTAATAAATTGATTGCTGCAGCTGTTATTAACTGACAACTTAGCATGCTCCATTGTCATAATTAAATATTTTATATTTGGGATGACATAGTTAGCGATCTAGAATTCATGTAAATGACCCCACCTAGTAAGGCTTGAGGTTCATGATAGTTGTGGTAGTAGTATTTAAGATGACCTAGTTATTATGATTAATAGTCACTCCGTGGAACAAGCTAAACATGATCATCTGCAGGGGGTATAACTTCTGGATGGTTTTGCCTTGAGTCAACACTCCTCACTCTTGCAATCAGTGGGACAGCACTCTCGTTTTACCAAAACCGCACAACAGAGAGTGCGAGGAGGATGTTCCACGCCAGCCTCCTGTACCTTCCAGTTTTTATGTCAGGGCTTTTGTTTCACCGTCAATCTGATAATCAACACTTGCTGGGAGAGGCAAATTCAGAAAGGATCGAGGATCCTTTGTCTTCCTTGGAGACTCAAGTTCAAAAAATTGAAAGTCAGAATGACAAAGGAAAGGCAAAACGAGCAGCAGCAGCAGGTGGTCCCGGAGCACGACCACCTGTAGCGTATGCTTCTGTTGCACCATTTCCTTTCTTGCCGGCTCCTACATATGCTTCCCTTTGACACTCCAACAATGTAATGATATATAAAAGGCATTTTGTAGTGCTTTTCTTTTTTATTATTATGTTCTTGAACAAAGATGACAAATAAGCTAAACATTGTTATCCCTCTCAGGCCTTAAACATTACATTACAAGCTGCATTTCTTTTTTCCCCTTTGGCTGGGGCCAAACCAGCATTGAACGCTTTGTTGATTTCTACTCATTCAATCTGTTGTATGGATTTTTGATTGATTTATATGGTAAGAAGAATCTCCATTCTCATTTGTCTCCTCTGTCAGTAATACCCTTTTTGTAGTGCGATTTTGTTCACTTCCTTTAACGGGGGCGACCATCACCCTCACTATTTTTTGTGAGGGTGAAAAGTAACAGAACAGTAATCAAAAATTATCTCATACCGTTTCGTTATTTTTCACCCTCACAAAAATAGTGAGGGTGATGGTCACCCTGTTAAAAGGGGGTGAACAAAATCCCTCTCCCCTTTTTGAGACTATCTTGTACCACAGTTCCCTGCATTTAGGCTTAGCAGCCTATGAGATAGGCCTCAGCCTCGTGCCTCTATATTTATGTATTACTCTGAGTTTGACGCCGAGAACTCTTGATACCATTGTGGGGAATGGTTATAAAAATTTTAACCTGTCACTCATCTTTATTCATGTTCATGATAATGTCATTTAACCTACAGCCTATTTGATGCAGGAATAAAGAGATAGTATTATTATCTAGTAAAATGTTACTTGTACAAACAATTGGATTATCGAGATGATGACCGAAGGCCCTAAATGAAAAAAATGCCCTCACTTAATTTGCAAATTCATCACCCTTACCCTTGGCCGCCTTCTTTCTCTTCTGCCATGTCCGCCTCCAACAAGCTCCGTCTCATCGTCGATTGCCGATACATCCTCTTGTCGCCCCGCTGCAATGCCTCGCGCGATCACCGCTACATCCTGTCGTCGTCTCATTGTTGCGTCTCGTGCAGACCATCGCTAACCATCTTGTCACATTGTCGTTGTCGCCTCTGAATGAAGTCTGATTAGGTTTCATGAAGCAAGCCTAATCATTCGAAATGAAGTCCCGATCATGAAGATTGGACTTCATTTCAGTCATCGAGCATGTCATCTTATCGGTACATGTAACAGGGTTTATTATTACCTAACAAGATGGATTAAAGTTCAAATTAGTACATGACTTTTTTAATTACAGTCAATTAAATTCAATTTTTAATTTATAATTTTATTAGTCTATAATTTTTTGATCAATGAGACTCAATTTTTAATTTATGTCCTTGTTAACTCAATACTTTTATTTTTTGGCCATTTAATCCCAAAATAACATTTCTTTGAGCATGTGACATTCACTTGGCTCAAAGGGGAAAAAAATATTATATTAAAATAATTTCTTATAAATGTTTTTTTAATAAAAGATCAAAAATTAAAAGGAAAAAAAGGTGATCTTCGTGAAACTGATGCCAAATTCTTAAAATCTCAATTTGGTGATAAATTCGCGATTGATTGCGAGTTAATATTAAGAATGTTAGCTTCTTTTTTCTATTCTTTGGGTACAAAAGGTGATATCTCTCACCTTAAGAGCTCCCATACATTGCCCCACACACGTGAGAGGGGTTAATCACGGAACACGGCAGCCCCCAAGGTAAGAAGCATAGTACATAATGCCCACAAGAAATCACCCCCACAAGAGGATGAAATTCTCACACTGCGGCTGTCATGACTCGAACCTACATCATTATGTGCAATCTTCTATCTTGTGAACCATCCGTACTATGCCCATGGGGGCTTCTTTTTCCCATTCTTTATCTTATGTATTGTCACCTTCAATGCGATAACGCAATAACAATATATTAAACTTCAACTACGAAAATTACTTATAAAAAAAATATTTTAATACAGTAAATTATGCAGTAAATTATATAGTAAATTATTTTTTTCCCTTTGAACCGAGTGAATGCTACACGCTGAAAGGAAGGCTATTTTGGGTTTAATTGGCCACAAAATAAAAGTATTGGACTAATAAGACTACAAATTAAAAATTAGGTCTAATTAATTATAATTGAAAAGGTCGTGAGCTAATATAATAAAGCTATAAATTATAAATTGAGTCTGTTTGACTGTAATTGAAAAAAATGTGGACTAATTTAAATTTTAATCTAACAAAGTATAATCAAGTTTTTACTCACAAAAGAGAAAGGATAATGTGGCATAATCTATCCCACTTTTGCAAGTATTATATGTTTTCATTTTGGTGGGCTTAATTTTTAGAAAATACTATTTGGACAATGCTTTCAGACACATTTAATGATACTTATATATTGGTGTATTATATATTTATATAAATGTGACAAAATATAACATTAATATTGGAGTATCAAAATTGAGGCAGTCAATTACGCCTTGGGTTGCAATCGAGCAGAGCTTAGCCCAGTTTCAATAAGCTCGGCTCGGGCTCAGCATACCTAAACTCAGGCTCAAGCTTGAGTCGAGCCTGAAATCGTGGCTTGAGCACGAGCTTGGTTAACATGAATCGAGCTCGAGCTCACCACCACTAAAAGAAAATAAGGTTGTGCGACAGAGGCACTCAGGAGAGGAAGAGGTGTGCAACAGGGGCGAAGATGAAGGATGCAATAGCGGTCGGCTACGAGAGGCTATGCAGCGAAAGGCAAGGCGACAGTGAGAAGGGAGATAGCAGTGAGAGACAAGGCGGCGAGAGGCAAGACAATAACAAGATGAAGATGGTGGCGAGAGGCGAGGCAATAACAATAACAAGATGAAGGTGGCCAAGGGAAGAGGAACAAGAAAATGGATTGTTGGAGAAGAAAAGCAACGAGAAAGGAAGGGAAAAACAAAAAGGAAGAGGAAAAGGAAAAGGGTTCCTGGGAAGAAAGATAGAACAGAGAAAATGGGTTTCTTGGGGGGTGGGAGGAGAAAGGAAAAGTGATAATATGATATGTATGTAATAATAATATGTATGTATGTTAAATAATATATTTATAAAATATATATCTAATATATTATACATACATATATTATTATATCTAATCGTAAACTTCCAATCGGGTCTACTCACGAGCCTTTGATTGAATCATATCGTAAGCTAACGAGTCAAGTTTTACTAAGCTTAAACTCGACTTATTTATCTTAATAAACAAATTCTGAATTAGTTTTTTTTTAGTCAAACACCCTCATTTGCAAGCCTAATTATACCCCCATCTCCCTTATCATTAATTCTCATTTTTTCATCTTCTCTCTCTTCATTAAATATTGGAACAAAATACCCCCCCCCCCTAATATCAAAATATATCAAACATTGCATATGATTAATTTAAATGTATATCTCTATTAAACTTATAATATAAAACATACGATAAGATTATAGTCACATCATCATTTATCTCGTACTTACCCTGTCGTTATTTTTAGTCTCATGATAAAATGCAATTAATTCTTATTCATTTTGGGATCAACTTTGATAAAAGAGTAATAATACTATTAGTGATAGAAATATTTCTTTTTCGAAAAGTAATACTAGATATATTGAGGAAATTATTAAAATAGTTCATTTTTCTTCATAACACCAATATATAGTGTATGTGCTTGTATAATATATAAATAATTGTATTTAGTCTGACGTGATAGTTTTACACCTTAAAATATCTAATATGACATTACATTAATCCTAATAAATATTATAACTGTTAAAAATTATTCATTCAGACTAAGTATCATTGTCGTCGACGGTAAACTAAACATAATATATTATTTGATAAATTTAGTTCATTTGAATTTTATTTTATTTTTTCTTTTTCTTGTCATTCTCTTCTCCATTTGCCAAACTCTTCATGGCTATGAGAAGTAATCGCCTATGCTGATGACACAAAATCACTTCTTGTGATGTTTAAGAAACAAATGAAGGGAGGGGACATAAATGGAAATGGATGGAAGGGTGGGTTGTTCTCATAGTTTGGAAGAGATAATAGCAGTGAAAAAAGAAAAGAAATTTTGAAAATTACATGGAAAGCTATATTGTTTCTCTTCATTTGGTTTTTTGACAATATCAACTAAATTCTTCCTTGACTTAATCAAGCTTTGTCTTCATTATTGGTTTTTTTTTTTTTTTTTTCATTCTCCCCCAATTTGAGAAGAAGTAAAAGAGGTTTTGAAGGAGAATGATGGACTTTCCATCCATTCCCATCCCATTCCATTCCATCCCCTCTCCCAAATACAGATTTTGTATTGACTGGTCACACAAGAAAGCACGTGAAAGTGATTCAGCCCATCACTGTTGTTGTCAGTAGGTTGATTTGTACTTCACTTGTCTGCAAACCCTATCTGTCTCATCATAGAAAGAAGGATGTGTTTTGCACTTGAAATGTCACCTAAATGTTATTCACACATAGTAGATTTCACCTAGATTAGTGAACTCAAGGGTATCTTCCTTCGTGTTTTATGAAGCCGTTTTTAGAGGCGATGCATGAGCATGAATAATGATTTTGGGTATATGCTGATATATCCTATTCTACAATTACACAGCCAATGGGCAATGGCTGCTCCATCTCCTGTGTGGTGGATGGAGATAATTCAAACAGTTATGTATCATGGAAACACTCTCACCTTTCACCAATAAAAATTTCTCCTGATCAGATTCAGTTATGCAACTTTGCTAAGCTGTTGAAATTCTGTGATCGCATGGAATACTCCTTTATCAATCTTGAGAAGAAGGATTCCCCTCTTTCTAGTAGCTTTGTCGGCGTATCAAACTCTGCTATTCTTCCTGTTTCACAGAAACATAACTTGGTTTTCATCCATCCGTTTATGGCAGAGGATTAAATGCAAGTTAGCTTGACTCATCCATGATTTCCTTGCTTACCTTCATCAAGGACCAACACAAGGTCACTGTCTATAACTGTGTGAATTCTGTGAGCTATTGTGACAATTGTTCGATCTCCAAACTCATGACGGATAATCTTCTGTATCACTCCATCAGTCGCTGAATCAACCGATGCTGTCGCTTCATCCAGAACAAGAATGTTGCTTTTCTTCAGCAAAGCTCTTCCCAGGCAGATCAACTGCCTTTGGCCCACACTCCAGTTTTCTCCATTTTCAACCACTGTGAGAAACAACCCCATATATGGTCATATATTTACAGTGGAAGCTGGGATTTAGATAGCACTAGTGTAGTGTTATGAAACCATAAATCTGAGCCTGACCTTTGGAATCTAGCTTCTCTTCATTTGCATGCACCACAGCGCCTAGCTGACATTTATCGAGAACCTGAACGATGCAACGTTATTTAAGCAACAACAAAGTTAAAACTGATTGCAACTTACCAGAATAATGACTAATGCAATTTGAAGAGTTGTGTTCTTTTCTAAATTTATGATCAAATGATGACAGGCAGTACACTTGACCATTCTCGGCTTGATCTTCCATTGGTAGCTAATCTTCTAACACAAAAAAACTTACTCGATTTGCAGTCATTGCCATCAAACTGGATCTTCAGCATCCAAACCAATTTAAAAGAAGACCTCTTTTTTATCATAGCAGATTTTGTTCTCAAGTAGTTATATGTCATGTATTATAGCAGATTTTTGGAATCATCATGTCATAATATAATAGGTACTGGAGCATTGTTTGGCAGGGAAATATATACCTGCCATATGTCATTGTCAGAGTATTGCTCTAGCGGGTCGAGGTTTCCTCTGACTGTACCCTCAAACATTGTTGGGTCTTGTGGTATGATGCTTAGCCTTGATCTCAGATCATGGAGGCCTATCTTGGAAACATCTATGTCATCAATTATAACGCTTCCCTCTCTTGGTTCAACGATTCGAAAAATGCCCTGTATGAGTGTAGATTTCCCACTCCCAGTTCTCCCTACAATACCAACTTTTTTTTTTCCCGGAAATGTGCAAGTAATGTGTTTCAATACGGATGGGAGATGCTCTGCGTAACGAATCTGGACATTTCATGCCAATCAATCAGCAAACATGGACTGTTAGAAGACAGTATAAATCATAAATGATCTCAAGTTGTTCTTAAATGCCACTCAAACTATCTGAATAATTGATCTTGCTATAGAAGAATCTTACTTCCAAGTTTATGAAACGAATCGTTCCAATCTGTGGCCAGTCGTTTGGCGGTCTGCAATCTTCAATCACCAGGGGTGCTTCACTGGTGATGTTCGAGTATTGTAGAATTCTTTCGACTGATATCATCTTATTTTCTGCGTTGCATATGCACCATATAACCGTAGCTTGAAGAACATTAAGGTTAATACCATATGTTACTGCCAACCCTGCAATACCTGTAGAATACCGAGTCCTTAATTATAAGTCGTCTGGCTAGTACCGGCTTGTAAGTAGAAGCTCGTGAGCTTTGATGTCGACTGAGTAGGCATTAAGCAAAGCACAAGAGTCATCATTTTCATTAGAGGAATTGCTTACTTGGATTGATCATTCCTTCTGGAAGAGTCACGAGCACAACAAGGGAGAAGGCGAAAACGAAGTTAGATAACTGGTTCAGTCTGAAGGAAAGCCATTCCATTGTTGACACATTATGGAACCATGACCTCGAGTGTCTGTCAATGAGGCTGAGATTTGTGTCGATGAAGCGGTCTTTTTGCTCAAAAGCACGGATTGTTGCCGCTCCTGAGATTGATTCTCCGAAGTGTTGGAGAATCGGAGCTAGTTGTATTCCTGCTAATCGGGCCAGTTCTCTTGCAGTTGGGGTGTAATATCGCTGAAATGTCACAAACATGCATCAAATAACAGCTCAATCGATAGATTTTTAAGGGGTGGTGGAGTCTAACGTTCGAATGAAATTGTGTGAATTTCTTACTAAGTTCACGTTATATATTTGTGCGTGAGTATTATGTGCATTTTCATTCTAGAAATGGATTGTATGTATGTGTCACTCTACTCTGATTTGGAGGATCCCTTATCGATTGTTATTTACTGGTGGAAGAAGCATCTTACCTGGTACCAAATGCAGATTGCTGTTACGGGAATGAAGATGACGAATACTTGCCATGCTACCTGTGACATGACAGCAATAGTCCCCAGAAGCTGAATTACAGAGAAAGCACACCAACCTAGTCGGTTTGGCATCTCCAAGTCGAGTACACTTTGATCTGTAGATGCCTATGTATGATGAATAGAATCACCTAGACGTTACTTTGGGCTTGAGCTAATAAATAACAAAAACCAATCTTACATTACTTACCCGGTTTAATATTCTCCCAGTTGGGGTCGAGTCGAAGAAAGCCATAGGAGCACGGAAGATACTATGAAGCATGTTAGTGAAGAGCTTCTGTGATGTCAAAATTCCGGCCACTGCCACTAGCAGGGCTCGAATAAACACACAAGCTGAACCTCCAACAGCAACGAGTGTGTAAACTAGGAGTACAAAATTTATGCCGGCTATTGGTTCTGTGCCGCCTGCAGGACAAGCCCATGCCATCCAGTAATTACTGCCAATCTGTAGTCCTTGGAACATCGACTGAGCTAGAATGATGATTGGAACTAAGGCGCCACGCTTCACAGTGGTTAGGTAAGACCAATAAACTTGTCTCCCAATGCTTCCTTTTTCTCTCTCTTCATCCTGCACCAATCTGGCTTCCACTTTCTTTCTCTCTATGCAGGAGGAGTTGTGCCCTGGGCCGTGCTTTGGTGTGATGTCTTTGCTGGAATTATCCTCAGCTACTTCAGTCCGAGATGTTCTGTTTGAACTTCCAGCTCTTAGAACACATTCCAATGCTCGGCTATGGGCCCCAACCAGAACTTCAAATCCAATATTCTGTTTCTGTTTCAAGACTTCTTCAAATGTCCCACTTTGTGCAATTCGTCCATTTTTCATCACCTGTTGAGAAAATTATCTCGTTATGATAGCGGGATGCTTTTCTTGTTGATCCTAGTTATTAGTAGTTTTGCACTCACATACCAGAATAAGGTCAGCTGCTGGAAGAAACTCGACTTGGTGCGTGACGTAGAGCACGGTCTTATCTTTAAGAACCCCCATCAGGCAGTCCTGTGATGACACAAGGAGAGATATTTGACCTGTTGTTTCTTCTTTCAAACAGAAGAGGAAATTAACATCAATTTTTTTTTACCTCGAAGAGCTGTGTTCCCGTATGGGCATCCACGGCACTGAAGGGGTCATCGAGCAGATATATATCCGCATCGTGATACACTGCACGAGCAATCTGTATCCTTTGCTTCTGGCCTCCACTCATATTGATGCCTCTTTCTCCAATCTCTGTTGCATCACCAGCTGGGAAGAGCTCGAAATCTTTCATCAAAGCGCATGCTTTTACGGTTCTCTCATACTTGGCACAATCAAAATGATTCCTGAAGAGAATATTGTCTCTGACAGTCCCTGATAGTATCCAAGGGGACTGCGGAACATAAGCCTTAGTTCCACTAATTTTGACTGTCCCTGACAGTTTTGTCATCTCTCCTAATATGCATGAAAGCAAACTAGACTTGCCTGATCCCACAGCCCCACAAATGGCCACCTTCATCCCCCGCTTAACTTGTAGCTGTATTCCATCAATAGTTGGACGACTTGGTCCAGCATCCCTACCCCAACTGAAAGTTCCATCCTTGATCTCAACTTCAAATTCTGTTTCATCTTTGGTGACAAATTCGATGTCTTCCAACTTGATTTCATCTTCTAATTGGAGGTAGGAAGCGACTCTATCCGCAGAGACTTTGCTTTGTGCAATTGTGGATAGTAATTCTGGTAAACTGAATATGGGGTCTTGGAGCATACGAAATGTTGCCAGTGCAGACAGGACTCTTCCCGCTGTAAGTGGAATTCCCATCAAAGCACATGCTCCAAAAGTCACCACAGAGATAAATGTCGGCGATCCCCAAAAGATAAAGCTTGAAACCGCTGACAACCTTAGTGACTTCCATATCCAATCATATTCTATTCTCCTCAAGTTCTCTAGCTTGTGAAGATATCGACTATCCCATGCTTGAAGTTTGAGAATCCTAAGGTTTCTGAGAACTTCTGAAGTGCCTTTCATCCTCTCATCCTTTGCTTTCATGATCTCAGACTGATATCTTTTCTGAAGCCTTGTCATTGGTATGTTGCAAGCCATCACTGCCAATGTAGCGCCTAGTGCCACCACCGACCCTAGTCCTAGATGCGTGTGCAAAACCAGTACGGCTAAGGAAATTTGTACAGGCAGCTGCCAGATTGTGTTCAAGTACCACATGAAGTCTGAAATTCTTTGGACATCCACACTCATGTAGTTGATTATCTCTCCACTAGTGCGGCTTTGGCGGGATTGACTTGATAACAGCAGCCCCTTCCGGTATATGTGAGATGTCAGAGCAGCCCTCAGCCGAAGGCCTAGCTGGCGAGCCCCAAATATCCATTGTCTCTGGGCCGTCGTCTCAACCATTTTGGCTCCCAGAAAACCCAGCGCAATGAGGTAGCCACTCCAGAAGTTTTCAGATTTCTTCTCATTAAGAAAGTTTACAAAGCCATCAATAAGGTATGGACCAACGTATGATGCTCCTGCACTTACTACTGCAAAAGATGCATTAATTGCCGCTTTCTTCCTGATAAACAAAACCATTGCCTTGTAGATAGACGGCCTTCTAGTTCTATCCTTCTCCTCGATATGCTTTAGGCATTCATCCAAGAAATGGGATAGGAATGCAGCAGAGTCCTTGGTGTCAACATCGGGTACTTCATCTTGATCGAGGGGTTTCTTGATGCCAATAGCAAACAATGGATTCAGCCACGAGAAGGAGATGAGTTGGAATACAGTAGCTTTCCCATAAAGACAGTTCTTTTTGCTTTCTGAAGGCTTTTCAGTTTTTTTTACATTCAGAAGTGGATCAGTGATGCCATTTGTAATGTTGAAGACAGTGCCCGCCTTGCCTCGAACTGAAATGCCCAATAGGCAGGTGGATGCAAGAAGATCAACAAAGTCCAGGAAAGTGTTTAATCTGATTTTATCATGATTCGTAATCGTAAAATAAACATCAAGGGTTGCATGACCACATGAGAACAAGAAGCTGCATGCCCACCAGGTCCTTAGAACCCATGGGAACTTGATGTGCTTACTGCTATGAATCTGGAAGAGTGTGAGCAATGTAATCGCCCATATTATTATTTGCCTGATCTCTGGCGAAAGAATGGGAACTGTAAATTTGCACTGTGGCCAACTTTGTTTTTGCTGCTGTAGCAGCACTGTGAGATGAGTTCCCATTTCTAGGACAGAGCAAGCAATGCTGACTTTGTAAGACAGCCCATATTTTACGTCACTGGGGTGTTTTGCCACAGCCACTACCTCTTTTCTGCGTTTGCATAACAAGTCCACAGCTTTCCATATGAAATGGAGTAACAAGATTCCAAGGAACACTATTTGCAGAATGCTCGTGGCTTCATCCCATAAGCAGGGTGAGTTTAGCTGCTGCCATCTGGACCAGTACTGGAGTGTCTTGAGACCTGTCAACCGTTACAACAGTAGATTGAGGCACATATCTAGAGGGAGAGAAAAGTTTTCAAAGACAACATGGTCTATCTATTTGTACGTCATTTATACTTTTCTTGATGTCCTGCAGCATCTGTCTGTTAGTTTTTGGATATTTGTATCCCTACAGTTTCAGGTTCACTTAGAGAAAGCAGGCAACATTTATCCCATGAGATTCTAGGAATTACAAATTATAGACCTTTACTATATCCTTCAAGGTATTGTGATAATCTTGTCGTTAACATATGTTTGAATCAAACTTGGATCATCGACAAACACAGCAACAAGCTGAAGCCGTTATGGCTTCTAGCTGATCAGAAATAAAGCAACTTGGGAAAGAGGAAACAAATGCTTGAAACTAGTTAGTTCTACTTTCTAGTTATCAAGAAAGAAAATCACACATGAAGCTTATATATGCATGCATATTAGTTTCTAGTATCAGCACTATATATAATTATGTTTAGATTCATTATAAGCTTCACGATGTGTGTATTTGTGCATTGGTAGTGCTCTCAAGGGCGGCCAGATGATTACCTGTTACCAAGCTGGAGTTCAACATTGCTTCCCAAAGCATTCTTCGCTCTCCAGCTAAATCTCCATGGTAATTCCAACCTGTGCTTCCAAAAGTATTATTTCAACCTGGGACCTTGGAATGGTAACATATTGTGAGAATCTATTAACTGGAGCAGAAAGCTTCGGGGAACAACACACAATATTCTGGAGAATCATATATCAATTTAGGGGGCCATGGCAAACAAATAATTTAGAGAGAGAGAATACAAAGCACTGGAACAATACTTTACAAAAAAGAGGTAGACAGCTTATTGAGCAGCTTCTATCATACTAGAGAGAATATATTCAGTGGTGGATCAACACTGGACCATGGCAAAATGGGTAATACAGAGAGAGAGAGATGGCTTAAATTTGTCTTCTGTGGACTCAAACTCACTAATCTATTTTAGTGGATGGAAGAATAATAAGAGATGAGAGTGGAGTGTGTTAATACATGATTTACATTTGCCATATCCTCGGTGATGGACAGTCCATCAACGTTCAGAAGGTTCTTTATTTTATACAGATAATGTTAATCAAATTCTCACTGATTATCATTATTTTTTCCTTTTTTGTTCATAAACATCTAGAACTGGAGTTTATGTTTTTCTTTCTTCACTCCCTTTCTTCATTCTCCATCATAAGTTTCATCACTAATTGTGATTTCAACATACGATTTTATACAAGTTTTAAAGGCTATACCCTCCAACCGATGACCAAGACTATAGAGATTTGGTATTAATTAGACAATTAATTCTCGTACTGACGTAGCAAAGCAAATGAATATTGGTGACTTTTCATATTTTAAAACAAACGTTATTATCAAAGCTTCCAATTATATCGATTGAAATAACTTGGTTTGATTGGTCGTTTAACGTTGTCTAGACAGGTAGATTTACATATTGTTAGGTGTAGAATCATAGGTTGTGATGTTGGTACATCATTGGGACCGCGTTTGGATTGATGCAAATCTTGTCCATATCATTATTGCCCAAAATAGCATGCATGCCTGTCACTAGCTGAGTAAATTCATATAATTAAGCTTACATGTGGGTCTTAAACTTACTTAGTAGTATCCATCTCTATTCGATAGTAAAAAATACCTTTCTTGAACTATATGTATGATTTCTGCTTAAACCTGTCACCTGTGACATTCATTTCTGAATGTAGAAGAACCTGTTTACTTGGATTCGATTTCTCAAAACCGACCCTAACATGTCAGTGTCTGTTGCTTATGAGTGTTGTTAATCGCATTGTTTTGGAAACCATTAGCAAACTGAGCGAGATAATTAATCCTGACTAATTCTGAACTTTGTAGTAAGTGGGCAGATTTTCTTTTTTCAGTGAGGGAATGTGAGAAAGTTTCTTTGCACCATTTCATTGCCCGCCCCAAAAGTAGTGCCTTCTACTTTAAAGAAATGAATATGCCATGTGAAGTCTGTAACCTTTGGATGCAACCGGGCATCTACTTTTTCAGGGCACAACAATGGCAGTGAATCAATCACTAGAAGCTTATGTATGGGATCTCTACAGTGCTAGTCTATTCTTAATTCGAATTTTGAAGAGAGAGAAAAAAAAAAACACAAAGCTGTTAACCTTTTCTTAGGGTATAATGTGCCTGGCCAATTCAGATGTCTTTTCAATTCCATTTCTTGGAACTTAGTTAACTGGCCGGTTTGGGACCATATACATACATGTGTATGTATGAGAGGTGGGCTTAGAGGTTGCTTCTCTCTCTCTTAAACCTTGTAAGATTCGCAGATTATGCGCTGAGTAGTCGACTCGTGTTAATCTTGTTGCCATAACGACAGTTTCTTCTCAACATTGCGGGCAAGTTCGAACATGATGGACTTCGTTTTGGGGATAATCTTGTTTTAATGGGTTCTTAGGTTGGCAGCCATGGCTGGTGCATTCTGAACAAAATATGTATGCCATATGACATGCAAATTTGGTGAAATTAAGTACATGGGGAGTAAAAAGAAATTAGTGAGATCATACCTAAGAACCTTTTGCATGTCCCTTGAAATGTTGGAAACTGGAGATTGAACTTGTTCTTGATGATGATGATGATGATGACGATGACGATGATGTTGATTCTCTCTTGCTTTTGATTTCATATTTCATCTTATTTGAATGTCTTGATCAAGCAGATGAAGTGAAGAACAAGTGTTGTTTCTTTTTCTCTTCTATGATTTTATTTCAGGGAAACCTATATATATATATATATATATATATAATCCCATGCATCCTGGGAAGTTCCTTGAAGTTAGGATCTTTCTTGGAGATATGGATCGTAACAAAACAACCCTTTTTTGCTTACCCTTCAAATCAATATGTCTAGCTCTATGACTCTTGGTTATTAACAAAAAATTATATAAATTTTTTGTTAATACCTTACACAAAGGTAAAATTTTAAAAAAATATAATTGTCACAATAATAATACATTACATGAAAATATCAAATCGAGGGTAAATGCAGATTTTTGTTTCTTTTAATTGGGTTGAGAAGTTTCAAAAAATTAAAATTCAATGTAATTGTGATATCATGTTATCGACACGATATTATTATTTAATTATATATTATTATGTGAATAAATTTTATTTTAATTTTAAATTTATCAAAAACTATATGAAGTTTACACCACAACCTAATAATATTAGAATTACATTAAATATTTTAATATTATATAATTATCATAACATCACAATTTGTTAAATATTTTCTGAAAAATCTCCCCAATCATTGAAGTGTGAAGGAAGGGCTCAGAACCAAACTTAGACCCATAATTTGAATATGCTCTATTTGTCAGCATGCACTCATAAGGCTAAGACTACAACTTGAAGGGCATGCTTTGATTTTTCCTTTCTATAATTATAGGCCATTTAGTGAGAGTGTTCAAAGTATGATCATTGATGAATATATATCATTTTCTTTACAACTTAAAGCCAATTTAAAACTATTTTATCATTGATAGATAGATAGATAGATAGATAGATAGATCATCTTGTAGAGGTGTGTGCACATTGAAGTTGCAAATGTAAGAACCAAAGAGAGGGAATTCATGTTCATGACAAGGCCTTGTTTGTTTGGATATGTTGTCTTTTGTATGTGGGAGGGGATGATATTGCGACAGCAAAGCTTTGTTTGTGGGGGGACCAGGCATGGAGTTATGGGACAGGACAGGGGAATTGCCAAATTTGCTACTAGTCAATGTGCAAGTGATTGTTTGGTGAACAGGGTGGTGTCAATGCAATAAGGTTTTCAATTCATTGTTGTTGTTGGTAAGTTTGATTCAAGAATGTGAGATGCAGGTGGTTGGATTTTTTATCTTTTATAAGAACGATACCAAGCCAAAATCTTTCCTGATACTTAAAACTGGGCAAAATTTTGTTCTGGACATACAAGTGGGAAAATGGTAAAAATATATATATATATATATAGTTTATGGTAAGCTTACAAACTATTTTTACCTTTATTGTTAGGATAAATTTTACATGAAATCTATGAGATTTGTCTAAATTATACCAACTGTCTTGTGTTTTTAAAAGTGTTTTAAACTTTTCTAAACTGTAATAAACTCGAAAAATAATTATTTTATCTTTATATTTAAATTCTTCTTCTCTCTTTCTCTCTTCTTTTCTTGCCCTAATTTTTCTTTCATCTCTTGCAAATATTAGTGGTTGTTCGTCATCAAACCGGTTACTTTTCTTTCTTCCTCCTCCTTTTCCTACCTTTTTCTGTCTCCTCTTATTCTCTCTTTGTTAGATGATTAAAACCCAAATAATTCATTGAACCCATTTAATCAAAAATCATCTGAATTTCGTCTAAGTTCTAATTAGAAACCCAAATAATTTAGATCGCTGACAACAATGCAAAAAACATATGACAATAAGGCTAGGGCTAAGAAAAGGAAGACAACGACAGTTCACAATTTGAATGTGTTTGAAATGGTATCACAACGAGGTTCGATGAAATGATAAGTTTTAATCTCTCATATTCTCTCTCTCTAAAGGAGGACAACACCAATTACCACTAGCCAACCCTACCCTCTAGTGGGTTCACCATTCAAAACCCACTATGGTAGGTTTCAACAATTTTTTTTTTTGTAACTTTAATCGAAAGATAGGGAGATAAAATAGTATTTTAAAAATTTTGGCAAAATTAACCACAATTAATTAACGATAAAGATGTATATAATGAATGAAAGTTAACCTCAAAGAAAGGTTTATGTCATTTAAAAAAAAACACACACACATAAATAGTCAGTACATCTTAGACAAACTTAAGTTCGATGCCTAAAATTTACCATTATTGTGAACAACAGTATTTAGAAAACTGGATTGAGGTATCAAACTAAAAGTGAGAGAGCCTCACAGTTCAGTGATTGTATTGAGTTGAATCAGAATGTACATACAAATTAAATACAATTAGAAGTATGATATCAAAATTAAGTAATATTGTCCTACAATCAAAAAGAAAAAATTATACAACCATAATAACATAAATATAAATGGCTGGCTAGTGGCTGCTGTTATTCATGGCATGGACTATGAAGCAATATCTCAACAAGAAAAAATAACAGGAATTAATCCCAATTAACATAGAAACAACAAAAACAAATATTCTTATCTCTTTGGGCAAAATTCCTCAAAAAGTAAGGCAAATAACATATAAAGCTCCGAAAAGAACTATGACTCCCCCCCCCCCCTGAATGATGCTGCTTGCAGCTTTTGCTTGCACACGGAAGATACATTCATCTATCTATGGGTATAGCATTCATTCAGTCAAAATTCACTCACTCACTCCTGTCCATATTCAAACGATACAACCTCTTCTGAAACATCTAACAACTCTTCTACCTCCACTTCCTTCGCCTCGTACTCCTCTTCTTCATCACTCGCTTCTCCATCCCGGAGCCTCTGCCTCTCCAACTTCTCTTCTTCATGCAACTGCCTCCACTCGCTCACCCATTTCACCCACTCCTCCTTCAACATCTTCCGCTTCTCCCTTTCCTGTTCGTTCAACAGCAGTGACACGTCCTGGTCCTCTGCTTCGTATTTCTTGCTATACTTTTTCAGGTTCTTCGCAATCTCCTCCTCTTTTTCAGGACTCAAGAAGGATGGTGGCCTCGGCCGCCACAGGAACTGTAACCAAACGAACGTTTTGTCATATATGAATGAATCCTCCTTTAGGACAAGAAAAACACAAAAATGTTTTTTTTTTTTTTATCAAGTAAGAAATGTTTCAGGCCATTGCAATTTCTTCTCTTTTTCATTATTTAGTACCTACCTAGCAATACCGTGCTAATGATGCAACAACTTAAAAAGAAATCAACCTCATCAATGTTGTTAAACTACCAGCAAATTGTAGACAAACACTACCACAGGGGCGTTGGATGTCAAAATGAACTCCAGGGAGGCTACTAGATTCAAGCTTCATCCTAGGGGTAAATTGCAATCCACCCAATCATTTAACTACTACTTTATTTGCTAAATCAACTACCACTGAATTAGCTATATGTTTGACGACCATGACTACTTTCAGAATACAGTTCTTCGTATATAACCAGATCAGTAAATTCAAGGCAATCATATGAATCAACTTTAACGAGCAAAATATAGTAAATTAAAATTGAACTTTAAAATTTAACACAATATGTCAAATCTTACTTGGAAGAAGTGATCCTTTAGTATCCGATACAGCAACTTGCCATTAAACGACCAGATGTTGAAACCATTTTCCATCTCATGAACTGAAGTGACCGAAGTTGCAACATACCTGCAGGTACAAGCGCATGCCTTAATCAAAATAAGATGATAAATTCATTCAGCAGACATACGAAAGGATTCCATCTTTTTTCAAAATGAACTTCAAGTTAACATTCTCTTTGAAAGCAAAACAAATATGGTAGCCAAATGCTAACCATGGGTCAAACATACACTAGTGGGTTAACAAACCAAGAATAAAAATGGCCCGTCCCAAATCAGTCCTACAAGTACCTTCCCGTCGGATCCCATTCAATATCTGTTGCCATGAAATGCTCAGCTGTGGCCATGGTTTCAAGCTCCTCAACATTGTAGAATTCCAACTGTCCATTGAAACCTTTCAACCCTGCAAGCACAATGAATCGGCCAGCTGGTGACCAGTATAGGGCATTAGCCTGCTTGCCCTTTAGAGTTGTGAGTTTCGAAACTCGTCCACTGTTATGAGCAGAGCGCATCGAATAGAAACTTATATCAGGCCTAGGGCTATCCCCATGGATAACCGCAAATCTGTGGCCCTTTGGTTCCCAAGCAAATGCAAGAATCTTGTCATTCTTATTCTCCAGCTCCAAAACCTCAATGGGTATATCTCGTTCCTTGATTCGGAAAAGCTCAAAGCCAGTATAGGTGCTCTTCTTAGTTTTTGTATAACGGTCAACCTTAACAGCAAGGTAATCCCCATTGCTTTGCCAATACATTTTGCAATCACTGACACTAAAAAGGTTCTTCTGTCTCAATTCCTCTTTGCTTGGAATTTGAATAAGGCTGACCTGTGAACAAGCACGAAAGCGTATTGATGCTACAACATTTCTAAAGTAATAAAACAGCAATTCAACAGCAAATAAAAAGCCTCTGTAAACTAAAAGCTACGAACTCACCCTAGCAGGTTGGTTCCCTCCACCAAGTTCAGGAACAAAGAGCGAAAGAATGGGATCAGTAGGCGACCAACTAAAGTCCATAACATTTTCGACCTTTATGGATTTCTTGTCAATAAGAGTAAAGGTCTCTGTCTCATAGACAGAGACCATGTTTTTACCAATTCTGGCAAAATACTTGTCCTCTCTTCCACCTCCCCATCTGCAAATAAAACACAATTATAATCATCATGAGGCAAATGGTTAACAACACTTCACAAATTGATTGATATTAGTGTACAATCACCTGAAAACAGGCCAAGACACTCCACCAACACCTCCAGTTCCTCCAACTGCAAACTCGTCCGCACTTCCTTTGAAATCTCTCATCACTTTTCCAGTTCTCACATCAAAAATATTTATCACCACTCTCTGAAATGAGAAGTTTAATGTTAGGTTCCATGACCTCAAGGCCAAAGTATTACTTTTGAAGAATCCAAACAAGGAAAAAAATACAATGACAATAATATAAACTTACATGAGTATCACGAGGATTGCTCGGTTCGTGACTGCTGTACGTCACCAAAAATCTCTCACCAGGAGAGAAATCAATCAATTTTACCTGCAGTTAATACCATTAAAGCTACATTGGCACAAATAAATAACCAAAAGAAGATGGCTTAGAGAACCGTTGAAAAACGTGAAAGGCAACCTGGGGATGAGCATAACGCATGAGCCGGTTGAAGGTGCTAGCACCGCCCCAAACAGCAGCACCTTGCCGATGAACAGTTGCCAAGTAAGTCCCTAGAGGGGACCACTGCACAAAACTTTCGGTCCAAAACTGACAGGTAAAGATGTATGGCACCATTCAGTTTTTGGAAAGAAATTTCTTAATGGCATAGAAGGGGGAAAATAGAACTCAACTATGGGTCAAAAAAACAATGGAAGAGCAAATAAACTGATTTTATGCAAGGAATAACAGGACATTTGTTTTAAATGGAACGTCAAAATTTGTAAGCGTCATGACAATAACGAAAACAAAATATGATGTCAACTCACTGATCGCTTGTAAACAGGATCAGCCTTCAACTGTCTTGCATCATTCCACAAAACTTCTGTGTCTGAGCCTGAACGGATGACGAATTGATCCCTAGCCTTCTCATCCATAAGCCATTGCTGCAGATTTTCCTGTAAAAATGTAAACCACCACCCCCCACCACCCCCACAAAAAAAAAAAAAAAATTAAGAAACATTATAAGGTTGCAACAAGAAGGCACAAACAAACATGCAGATGCACATGAGATGCGTTACAAAAAAGGGTCACTAAACAATTAACACGCTATCTAGGCATCCCTAATTCAGTAGCATAATATGATACAGTAAACAGATGTCTAGAACAGTGTTATGATTCAGTTCAGATTTAGGAAGAAAAAGTTGAATGGCGGATTATAATGCAGTCCAAGCACTTACAATGGTCATACTATTCTACAAGAAATGCAGATAACATCTTGGCCACATGCTTGGAAACTTGTATAGAAAATTATGGTGTGGTTTAGACTTTAGATTAACCCCACATGGTGGGATTAAAGCTTGATATGTTGTTTTTTAGTTTAGATTATACTAGTTGATCTAAAAAAAATAATTAAATTAAATGGTCAGACCAAATGAATGAGGTTAAGTACAGAGCACATGATTTGAAAGGAAAAATTACACTTCATCCTAGCAATTAAGCCCTATCACACAAAACCCCTACTTCTTTAGATTATGAACTCTAAACACCTTATACATATGACTAAAACAAAACCATTTGTTTTGCATCCAAACTAACAGTGCATCAGCCTCAGTGCCTCACATCTTCAAATTTAAAAATCCAATCAACTTGTGCTAAACATTTAATCCACCAGACATGCACCACACTACCAGAATGAACTAGAGCCTTAACACACAACCACATAGACAAAACATCCCATCGAGGAATAAAGAAAATAAATCAAAATCTTGTTTCCTTTCATCAACCCCCTGCTCAGGGCTCACCACAGCACCCTGAGCTTGAGGAGCTCTTGACTACAATCAATTCACACATCCATCAAGTATCTTGAGCAGAATTTCTGGGGCATTGTACGTCCAACCAAGGGTGAGCGTTGCTGATAGGCCAACTCAAGATCAGCACCTAATTGGCCCACAAACCTAGCCCCTAGTGCTGAGCATGAGTTAGACTATCTGTTAGAATGTTGTCTCAAGTAGATCCAGGTTTTAAAGCAGTCAAATGAGTCGGTTTAATGGGTTTAGTCAGGCGGTTACTCAGCTTTGTAATTAGTTTTAAGTTTGAGGGTAAAATCGGGAATGTCTAATCCTATTTCAAGCCTTAGAGATTATCGCCTATTATTCTATAAATAGGACAGGGGTCTAGGCTTATGTCATGTTGCTCATTTTCTCACAAGGAAGTTCAGGAGAGGAAAGGCTGCGTGTTCAAGAAATAGTCTTTGTAATCTTGGAGAGACTTGTAATCGTGAAGCGAGTTTGTACTGCTATCATTCTGAATTAAAGAGGCTGCTATCAGGAGGCTTTAAGAGGCTGGATGTAGGGTTGTCCTAAGGGCAATCCGAACCAGGATAAACTGCTTGTGTTCTTCTTGTGGTTTGGTTTTATTTTCTGTCATTTACATTCTGTTTTCATTGTCATTCATTTTGTTTCTGTTATCATTGAAATCTGAGTGTGTGCGCAAGGGTGAGGTTGAGAATTCCGTCCAAGAAATCAAATTCTAAGTGCTCCTAAGTTAACAACTTGGTATCAGAGCCAGTCTTTAGGATCAAAAAAGCTCAAGATTCTCATTGTTTAAAGTTTCTGTCATAGGAATAGTGTCAAGAATGTCGGCCACTAGATATGACATTGAAAAGTTTGATGGCCAGAATGATTTTGGCCTCTGGAAAATGAAAATGAGAGCTTTACTAGGGAACTTAGGATTGGAAGAAGCTTTAGACGGTGAATCAAAAATGCCTAAGTCATTCTCGGATGAACAGAAAAAGGAGATTGTCAAGAAAGCCTATAATACCTTGATATTGAGTCTAGGGGATAAGGTGTTGCGAGAAGTATCAAAGATGAAAAACGCAGCTGAGATTTGGCTTAAGTTAGAAAGCCTTTATATGACCAAGACCCTATCAAGTCGATTGTATTTCAAGGCTAAGTTCTTTACTTTTAAAATGAATGAAGGACAGAAGCTTCAAGATCATATTGACAGTTTTAATAAGCTGTGCCTAGATCTGGAAAATATAGAAGTAAAATATGATGATGAGGACAAGGCATTAGTCTTGTTGCACTCTCTTCCAAAATCATATGAGACCTTTGTAGATATATTAAAGCATGGCAGGGATACCCTAACCCTAGATGATGTAATAGGGGCATTAAATTCAAAGGAATTGCAACATAGGGTAGATGGGAAGAGCACAAGCTGGGGATGTCTTAACAATCAGATCTAGATCCAATAAAAAGGATTCTAAGCAAAAGGGAAGATCTAGGTCTAAATCCAAGAATGGTAGGAAAACTATAAAATGTTATAACTGCCATGAGGAAGGGCGTATTAAGAGAAATTGTCCTAAGAAAAAGAAGGATTTTCTAGATAAACCTAAGACTGAAAATTCCTCATTTATTTGTGAATATGACTATGATAGTGCCGATGCACTTGTAATATCTGGAAATACAGATAAATCTGTATGGGTATTAGATTCCGGGTGCTCTTTCCACATGTCACCCCATAAGCAATGGTTCTTGAATTTTAAAGAAATAGAAGGAGGTAAGGTGTTGTTAGGAAATAATCATGAATATAGGATTAAAGGTATAGGAGATATAAAGATCAAACTGCATAATGATTCTATCAAAACATTAAATTCTGTAAGATATGTTCCAGAACTGAAAAGAAACCTAATTTCTCTTGGAGAGTTAGATAGGAATGGCTACTCCTATAGAGGAGATGGTGGAGTCCTAAGGGTATCTAGAGGCTCTCTAATAAGTATGAGAGCAGTCCTAAATAATGGCATTTATGTACTGCAAGCCTCCACAGTATGTGGAGAAGTTTCTGCCACTGAATTAAAAGCCTGTGATAAGACAAGGCTTTGGCATTATAGGATAGCCCACATTAGCGAGCAAGGCCTTAGGGAACTATCTAAGCAAGGGATACTAGGGAAACTTACAGTTTTAGATAAATGTGAGTCATGCATATTTGGGAAATCAACCAAGGTAAAATTCTCCAAAATTGCCATACATTCATCTAAAGCACCTTTAGACTATATTCATTCTGATTTGTGGGGTCCTACCCAAACATTAACTCATGGTGGAGCTAGATATTTTCTATCAATAATAGATGATTTTTCTAGGATGGTTTGGGTGTATGTTCTTAAGACAAAAGACCGCACTTTTGAAGCCTTTAAAAGCTGGAAAACCATGATAGAAAACCAAAAAGGTAGCAAAATTAAAATCATTAGAACTGATAATGGTTTGGAATTTTGTAACAAAGAATTCTCTCATCTATGTAAAGAAAATGGGATCCTAAGACATTTGACAGCCCCTGGAAATCCAAAGCAAAATGGTCTTGCTGAGAGGATGAATAGGACCTTGCTAGAAAGGGTTAGATGCATGATTTTTCATGCTAAGTTACCAAAATCTTTTTGGGGAGAAGGTGTAAACACAGCAGCCTATGTAATAAACCTATCCCCCTCAGCTGCTATAGGTTTTAAGACCCCATATGAAATGTGGACTGGACATAAACCTAGTGTAGATCACTTAAGAGTGTTTGGATGTTTAGCATATGTCCATGTTAAGCAAGGGAAGCTTGAACCAAGGGCTAAAAGATGTATATTGATAGGGTATCCTTCTGGTGTAAAAGGGTACAAATTGTGGAGTCTAGAATCAGGAATTCCTAATACAATAGTATCTAGGGATGTAACTTTTGATGAAAATTCCACTATAAAAGACATAAACTTAGATATATCTAAGGGAAATCTAAAGCTGTGGAAATTGAACAGCAGTTAGAAACTTCAGAAAATGTCTTAGATAACCCGATGAATTTAAATCCAAAAGAAGAGATGCCAGGGGACTCTCCAGACAGTTCTCTAGGACAGCATTCAGACTATAGTAGAGAGATTGAGGAGCCATCTAGTATAGAAAGTGAGCTAGACCATGAGAGGTATAATGTTGCAAGAGATAGGCAAAGAAGAACCGTAAGGCCTCCAGTTAGGTATGGATATTCGGATCTGGTTTCCTATGCGCTTTCAAGTGCAATGGAAGAAGCTGGTGATGAGCCTCTCACTTTTGAAAAGGCCATGCACTCAAAAGACTCCAAGAAATGGCAAGCTGCCATGAAATCTGAGATGGAGTCCCTTATAAAAAAATGAGACTTGGACTTTAGTAGATAAACCCTTAGGGAAAAGGGTAGTGGGCTGTAAGTGGCTATACAAGATTAAGGAAGGTGCTGGGAAAGAAGATAAGCCTAGGTATAAGGCTAGATTAGTGGCTAGGGGCTTTACTCAAGTGCCCGGTATAGACTTTAATGAAGTATTCTCACCGGTTGTAAGGCATACTTCAATTAGGATCTTATTAGCCATAACAGCACACTTAGACTTAATGCTTGATCAAATGGATGTCACAACAGCTTTTCTACATGGAGAGTTGGAAGAAAATATTCTTATGGAGCAGCCAAAGGGATTTGAGATTAGAGGGAATAGAGAGCAAGTGTGTTTGCTTAGGAAGTCTCTCTATGGATTAAAGCAATCCCCTAGGCAATGGTATAAGAAATTTGACTCTTTTATGATTGTCCAAGGTTTCAAAAGGAGTGCATATGATAGCTGTGTATATTTCAAACATATGCCTAATGAGATATCAATATATCTTCTCCTATATGTAGAAGATATGCTGATTGCAAGCCAATCAACCATAGAAATCCAAAATTTAAAGCTGAGATTAAGGTCAGCTTTTGAAATGAAAGAATTAAGAGAAGCTAGGAAGATATTAGGCATAGAAATTAAGAGAAATAGGCAGCAAAGACAGCTTAGTTTATCCCAAAAGGCATACCTTAGTAAGCTGATTAGGAAGTTTAATATGCTGGATGCAAAAGAGGTTTCTATCCCCTTTGCACAACACTTTAAACTTTCGCATGAGCAGTCTCCAAACAACGAGTCAAGCATGAAAGAAATGAGTAAGATTCCTTACTCAAATGTAGTGGGCAGTTTAATGTACAGCATGGTCTGTACAAGGCCTGATTTGGCTCACTCTATGAGTGTATCTAGTAGATTTATGGCCAAACCAGGGAGAGCTCATTGGGAAGCTGTAAAATGGACTCTGAGATATATAAAAGGAACATTAGATATGTCATTGGTTTATGGTGGAGCAAAGCTAGGAGAAGAACCTTGCATTTTAGGTTTTTTGGATGCGGATTATGCAGCCGATCTAGATAAAAGGAGATCATCAACTGGATATGTTTTCCAGCTATGGAATTCTACCATAAGCAGGAAGACCAACCTGCAGCCTGTGGTGGCTTTATCCACCACTGAGGCAGAATATATTGCTGTCACTGAAGCAATAAAGGAAGGTCTTTGGTTAAGAGGAATTGTGGGTGAACTCCTAGGAAGAAATGTCAAGGTAGAGTTAAGGTGTGATAGCCAAAGCGCTATCCATTTGGCTAAGAATCAATCCCATCATGAAAGAACCAAACATATTGATGTTAGGTATCATTTTATTAGGGAGATCCTTGAGAAAGGAGAGGTAAACCTAGTTAAACTTGCAGGAGAACATAATGCGGCTGATATGTTTACAAAACCGGTTCCTTTGTCCAAATTACAACATTGTTTGAATATTCTTAATGTTTGTTTGTGTTGGTGATCAGGTACATATTGTGTTAAAGCCAGGAAGGAGAGCAGGTTAAAGCTTTGATGATTGAAGAATGGAGTGGATCTTACTCAAGACAATGGTGGAGATTTGTTAGAATGTTGTCTCAAGTAGATCCAGGTTTTAAAGCAGTCAAATGAGTCGGTTTAATGGGTTTAGTCAGGCGGTTACTCAGCTTTGTAATTAGTTTTAAGTTTGAGGGTAAAATCGAGAATGTCTAATCTTATTTCAAGCCTTAGAGATTATCGCCTATTATTCTATATAGGACAGGGGTCTAGGCTTATGTCATGTTGCTCATTTTCTCACAAGGAAGTTCAGGAGAGGAAAGGCTGCGTGTTCAAGAAATAGTCTTTGTAATCTTAGAGAGACTTGTAATCGTGAGGTGAGTTTGTACTGCTATCATTCTGAATTAAAGAGGCTGCTATCAGGAGGCTTTAAGAGGCTGGATGTAGGGTTGTCCTAAGGGCAATCCGAACCAGGATAAACTGCTTGTGTTCTTCTTGTGGTTTGGTTTTATTTTCTGTCATTTACATTCTGTTTTCATTGTCATTCATTTTGTTTCTGTTATCATTGAAATCTGAGTGTGTGCGCAAGGGTGAGGTTGAGAATTCCGTCCAAGAAATCAAATTCTAAGTGCTCCTAAGTTAACACTATCAGCATAGATGAGCCCAGAGAGGAAAGAACATACTACTACTTTAAGAAAGTAAAGACCCAGCCTACCGTCTCCCCCTTATGAAGCCACACAACATAACCATTCTACAATTTGTGCAGTAGCTAGTGTCTCTGAAGCTAAATACATTGCCATGACCTTGTCATTCTAGTAAGCATTTTGCATTAATCATGAAGTGAAATTGATGCACAGATGAGGAGGGTAGGTAACTTGTAACGAAAGAGGATAAGAGAACGGTTAACAGAAAGCTAAGGGCAAACCCATCAAATACTTACTCCTGGAGTATATGGTCTGGTTTCAGGAGGTGCCCATTCGTCTGGAACTCTCATGAACTTCTCAATGTCATCAAACATGCTCACGGCAAATATATGTGACCTGTCCAACTTGTAGTTATGCGTCTTCTCCCGAGCAAGTTCGGCTTCCTAACAAGGAATATCAACTTAAAAAATCAAACCAAATTATATAAATGCAGTACCAGCCTTCAAAATAAAATAACTCTAAAATGATGACGTTGAAAAGTGAAAACCCTTCTTCAACAAATGCATTATACGTTCAACAATATTCCAGAAGGAAGAACTCCAAATTTACCCCTGATAAAATATTCGCCCCCCACCCCACCAATATGTGTGTATGTGCGTGCGCAACCCCTTGCCTAGTGAATCTAAACATGTGCAAGAATCTCAGTTTCAACACTCATATAGGGGTAAAAGTTTTGCATGCTACGAAACAATTGGGGCATCACCTGAGGAGTGTTGTACTCGATAAAGCAGTGACCAAGTGTTTTCTGGGTGGAAGGATCAATAGGCATCCAAAGGCCATCGTCCTTGATGACACCAATCTGACTGTAGATTTTGCGGATAACACCTTCAAGCTTCTCGAACTTCTCTTTGGGAACAACAGGCAGGTTATCCACGACGACGATGTTCCCAAACCCCGCGTCGAATTCCAAAGGGTCGTCTTCATTCAGGTCTTCATCGTCACTGGTAATAGAAAAACCTTACAATCCTCATAATATATACATATATCTCAAAGATGACGTGTGTATGTGTATGTGTGTGTCTATGTTGGTGTGGGGTGTAGGGTTTTGAAGCTCAGACCTTTGGATGCCGAAGTCTTCGCCGGGGGGCAGACGAACGGAATCCAAATCCACTTCGGATGGATCGATGCCGAGGCGTGCAGATATGTCCCTAATTTCCTCCATTGGCACTACCTCCGCCATTTTTACTTTCTAATGTTCTGAGAGAGCCAGAGAGATATTGTGCCGGTACCAGCGGCGAGCGATATAGAAAGAGGAAGGGGTTGAGAGAGAGAGAGAGAGGGTTTCGAGAGGGAAGGGTAGGTTTCATGAGAGCTGAATATGATAAAATTACAGGATTGGCCATGGAGGTCAAAAGATAAATGGGCTATTAGCGTAAAAAAATTAAACATTTTTACGTTTTTGTAATTTTATCTAAAAATTTTAATTTTAATAATAAGGTCATAATTTAATTAATTGGGTGTAATTTTATCTGGTGTCTAAATTTGATTGAAAATGTTTGTGCCTTTACCTAGGTGATACGTTTTGTTATGAAATTGGATCAACAACAAATCACAATCAAACCAATCAATCATACACGAATATAAAATTTACGTGAAAAATTCAATTCAAAAAAAATCACTGGCAACGAATAGAGACGAGTGATCGACGACTACTGAAATAGGAGGCTAACGGTGATGCAAATGGCGATAGCGGTCTGACAGCATGCGACGGCCAATTGACGATGGTGGCGAGTACTAACGACGACAATTGTTCGAACGATAGCAGCCAATGACAGTGGCGATAGCCTGAGGTGACAACTAGTGGCGTCGACGGCAGAAGCTAGGCAACCTGCAACCAATTAAGAAAGATGATACTATTATTGTTGCTGATGAAAATTTCCATATCCAACGATTATAATCTTGCAAATGGTTGATGATTTGATTCAATAACTCTAATACTAGTTTGTTATGAAATTGAATCGATAACAAATCACAATCAATCACAGAGTATGTGTTTAGTTATATCACTTTTGTATTACCAATATTTGATTAGTGATATTTTATTCTTTTTACTCGTAATTTTTCCCTGTTTAGGTTTTCTCATTAAATTCTGTGTTCGTGTATGATTGATTGGTTTAATTGTGGTTTGTTAGCGATACAATTTTGTAACATTAACAACTCATGAAAAAAATAAAGAATAAAAATTAAATTAAAACATTTAACTAGAGTTAACCCATTTGGGTCAAGGCCCATCTTCTTCTCCCTCCATCACTTAGAGCTTGCATTGCCTCTATGTCGTCATCGTCTCATTCTTTCTCTATTGTCGGTTGCCCACATTCTCCTACATCATTTATCATTGACGGCCACATGAAACTGGCAATAATGACTTGATGATACCTGTTATGTATAAAATAATAAAAGCAGAGTGAGTGCCGAAGAAATCGGATCAAGAAAGCGCCACATGGCCCCCCGAGAGAGCGCCACGTGGCAGCCCCTGGGTGGCCAAAGAAGGCCACACAGGGGGAACCACCCCCGAGTGAGGTCACTCGGGGGTGGCAGGCGCGGCCCCCATGGGCAGCCGCATGCGCTGCCAGGCAGCACACGACTGCCTGGTGGGGGCCGCGCCCCTTTGCCAGGGGGAGCGCCCCCCTCCCCCAAGTGGACGTCACTCGGGGGAACAGTACCCCCGAGTGACCCCACTCGGGGGAAGGCAGCCGCGCGCACGGCTGCTCGCCCGCGGCTGCCCGCGCAAGGCCGCGCGCGCAAGGCCTCGCGCACAGCTAGCCGCACGCGTGGCTGGCAGCATATGGCTGCCCGCGTAAGGCCGCGACCGCGCGCCCGGCTGCCAACATGCGGCCGCCCGTGCACGGCCCCTCGCGCTCTTTTTTCCATACTCACAGATACCCCCGAGTGAGGGTCACCCAGGGATCCACACTCGCCTCCGCGGGCCTCCTATTCTTACTCCACCGCCTCCAAGAAAGTCGGCCTAAGGCTATTCCCGCGAGACTCGGTCAAAGCCCCTCCGAGATTCTTGCCACAAAACTCGGAACACGCGACACATGGATGCCCCTCTTGTTGCTATAAATAGGAGGTCACTTTCTCTCATTCAGTATGCAATCTCTGACTCTCGCATTTACTCTCTTACTTTCGAATACTCTATTTCTACAGTGATCTAACTTAGGCATCAGAGGGTCCGCGCGGGGACTTTCGCCCGCGCTTCTAACCGATTTATTCTCTAATAGGTCATCCATCGCTCGGAAACACCTCCGGAGACTCATCCATCGCTCGGAAACGCCCTGCGAGACTCACCCATCGCTGCCACATTACCCCGAGAGACTCACTTATCGCTCAGATACGCCATACGAGGGTCATCCATCGGTGGTTTCCCATTTTATAAATTTATTGTTGTAATCGTGTAACAACAATTGGCGCCGTCTGTGGGAAACGCAAACAAAAAAAGCTACAGAACTATTTCCTCACTATGGCTCAAACTCGAAGTAATCGTCAGACCCTCTCCCGGGGTGCCCAATCACCTCGACGAGAGACCCTCGCTCGAGCGGAAGAACAACATCCATCTACTCATGAGGGCCAACTACCCCTCACCCATGGGGGCCATCCGTCCCTTACCCATGGGGGCCAGCCATCTCTCACTCACCAGCAGCAACCTCTTCCAGAGCCCTCTCATCCATTGGGGGTACAACTTCAAGTGCCGCCCCTTACTACCCCGCATGTTCTCTCATGACCCTACCCAGGGATACAAGTCCCACCCGTCGTTCCTTGGGCGGAGTATGAGGCTCTACGACAGCAACATTCTGAAGGAATGCAAGCCCTTCGGGAAATGGCGGGCATCTTGCAAAGTTTGGTTCCTCACGGGACAATCCCAGAGATATTAAGAAAGTTTATGCCAGAGACAGTTCCCTCCCACAGGGCACGTCAGGAGGTACCGGGGGATGGCTCCTACCGAGAAGTGAGCCCGGAAAACCACGCTCAACATGTCCATACTCGAAACGATCCACCAAGATCCCCTTTTAGAGGAGCTCATAGCCAAATCTCTCAACAACGAGAAAAACAAGGAGCAACTGATCATCGAAAGACTGAAAGGCGAAGCCCACAAAGAGGAAGATACTCTGAAACGGTAGCCAGCACCCCTATGGAAAAAGACCGGGATTCTAGACAGAGAGATGGACTTGATGACAACCCTACCGCATTTAGTGCACGAGAGACAGCCGACATGAAAAAAATGATAGAGCGGGTACTACAACAGAATAAGTTATTACCTGCTCCCGAGGAACAATCCCGAGGAAAGCTACCATTCGTGGCAGAAGTAATGGAGAAGCCTTTGCCGAGAAAGTTCAAAATGCCTCAGATAAACCCTTATTCAGGCAAAGACGATCCCTATGATCACGTGCAAAACTATGAATCTCTAATGATGCTTCATGGATGGGACGATGAGATAATGTGTAGGGCATTCCCCTTAACCTTAACTGGGCACGCTCGAGCCTGGTTTAATGTTTACCCGAAACATCCATTTCTTCATTCAGGCAGTTAAAAACAGAGTTCATAAAGGCATTCATTATCAATAGTCAAAGGAAGAAAGACGCCACATACCTTCTTAGTATTCGGCAAAGGCATAAGGAAACCCTACGTCACTACGTGGACAGGTTTCGGAATGCCACGCTTGAGATTTGCAATTTGCCTGTAGAAATGGCTGTGTCCGCTATGCTTCAAGGAACACGACTACCCCCCTTGCAAGAATCATTGTCTCTAGACCCGCCGAAGTCTTTAGCAGACTTGTTCGTCAGAGCCAATAAGTACATACTCCACACAGAAATGATGAGAACAATAGGGGGAAATGAAGATGCAGAAAGGAAAAAAAAAGAGTGAGATAATGAAGAAGGACCAAATCAACGAAAAGAACGAACCAAGAGGTTAGATACGGTTGGACCACAATTCCATCATTACACTAGGTTCAATCAACCCCGGTCAACTATACTGGCAGCAGTAGAGGGGTCGGGCCTTCTCCAGCTTCCGAAAAAGCCAGACCGTCCCATGGGGAGAAATCAAGAAGAATACTGCAGATACCACCGGATTCGAGGGCACTCCACTGACCAGTGTAGGGAGTTAAAAAACCAGATCGAAGCACTCATTCGAGAAGGGCACTTGCAAAGGTATGTAAGAACTGAAGGAAGAAACGACCGAGATCGGCAGAGAATGGAGGAAAGACCCGAGGGTCAAGATAGACGAAATTTGCGGCAGAATGAAGACACAATTATCCCCCCTCCCCCGACAATGAGCTGACACATCAAGCCATTCATGTCATCTCTGGGGGCGAGACTCTAGCTGGGGATACTTCTTCTTCTCGAAAAGCCTATGCTCGTCAAGCCTACCAGGTCAATTCAGTGATGGAGACAAGAGAAGACGAGGAGCCCATCACATTTACCCCTGCTGATAGGGGAGATATAATACTCCCGCATGACGACCCAATGGTAATTTCCGCAATTGTCGCCAAACACCCTGTCAGTAGAATCTTGGTGGATAGCGGCAGCTCTGTTAATCTGATATATTGGAATTGTTTCGAGCAAATGCGTATGTCCCCTGACCGATTGAAAAGAGTGTCATCTCCCTTGTATAGCTTCACTGGGGAAGCTGTCCCAGTGGCGGGATCTGTTCAATTGCCAGTCACGTTAGGTGTCGACCCTCAAAGTGTGACCCGACAGGCAAATTTTATGGTGGTCAAAGCCCCTTCAGCAGCATATAACATGATTTTAGGACGACCGCTCCTCAACGATATGAGAGCTGTAGTGTCCTCTTGCTACCTATTAATGAAGTTCCCCACGCTCTCAGGAGTGGGGCAAGTTCGGGGAGATCAGAGGAAGGCGAGGTCCTGTTATGTGTCATCTACAAAAGGAAAAAGGACAGAAGAGACTTTGTCTATTGCTGAGAAAGCTATACACAAATCCTTGGAAGAAGAGATTGCTCGCAAGCCCCAACCAGTGGAAGAGTTAGAAGCGGTACACTTAAGCGATGCAGACCCCGAGAAGTTGGCGTATGTTGGCACACAGCTTCCGAAATCGGTAAAAGAAGAAATCATGGAGTGCCTAAGAAAGAACTTGGATGTCTTTGCCTGGACACCAAAGGACATGCCAGGGATCAAGCCAGACGTGATATGTCACCATCTGAATGTGGACCCTCAGTTCAAGCCTGTCCGACAAAAGAAGAGGAATATTGCCCCTGATAGACTGTCAGCATTAGAGGATGAAGTTGATAAGTTACTACAGGCAGGTTTCATCCGAGAGGTCTTATACCCAGAATGGCTGGCAAACGTCGTCATGGTTAAAAAACCCAATGGAAAATGGCGCGCGTGTATAGACTTCACTAACCTCAACAAGGCGTGTCCTAAAGACTCTTACCCGTTGCCTCGGATCGACCGTCTCGTGGATGAAACATCTGGGTATCAATTGTTGAGTTTTCTAGACGCCTTCTCGGGATATCACCAAATAATGATGTACCTTCCAGATCAGGAGAAAACATCATTCATTACAGAGAAAGGGATATATTGTTACCAAGTTATGCCCTTCGGGCTCAAAAATGCGGGGGCCACCTATCAGCGCATGGTGAATAAAGTCTTCAAAGAGTTATTGGGTGATACCATGGAGGCCTATGTTGATGATATGATCATAAAAAGTCGGGAGAAGGAATCGCACGTAAAAAAGCTAACGCAAGTGCTCGAGGTCTTTAGGCAATACGAAATGCGCCTAAACCCAGCAAAATGTGCATTTGGAGTTCAATCTGGAAAATTCTTAGGGTATATGATCACGCAAAGGGGAATAGAGGCGAATCCCGAAAAAATTCAAGCGATACTGGATATGGAACCCCCAACATCAATTAAGGAAGTGCAGTGGTTGACAGGCCGAATGGCGGCTCTCGGACGCTTCCTCTCCAAGTCAGCCGAAAGGGAACTCCCGTTTCTTCAGACGTTAAGGGCGGGAAAAAAGTTTGAGTGGACGGAACAATGTCAAAAGTCGTTTGAGGCATTAAAGGAATACTTGAAAGAAGTTCCTTTGTTGACCCGACCCGAAACTGGGGAAACGCTATATTTGTACCTAGGCGTAAGTGACAAAGCGGTAAGTGCAGTGCTGACCAAGAAGGAAGGACCGGTGGACCGGCCGGTGTACTATGTCAGTAAGGTTCTACAAGGCCCAGAAACACGTTATCCCTTCACTGAAAAGGTGGCGCTGGCCTTGCTAAACGCCTCTAGAAAATTGAGGCCGTACTTCCAAGCCCATTCCATTAACGTACTGACGAACCAACCATTACGGAGCATCTTGCAAAAACCTGAATGTTCCGGCCGTCTCACCAAATGGTCCATTGAGTTGAGCGAGTATGACATACATTTTCAGCCTAGGCAGGCTATAAAAGGGCAAGTATTGGCGGACTTTATTGTCGAATGTACACCCTCCAAGGAGGCCAAGGAAAAGAGCATAACATAGTGGTTACTGTTTGTTAATGGGGCTGCCAGTTCCCAAGGGAGTGGAGCGGGAATAGTGCTTATCCCACCAGAAGGAGAATCCCTTGAATACTCTCTAAGATTCGCTTTCCCAAGCTCGAATAATGTGGCCGAGTATGAGGCACTAATCGCCGGTCTGAGGTTAGCCCGAAAACTAGAGGTAGCACAATTGATAGCCCACAGTGATTCTCAACTGATCGTTCAGCAATACTACGGGCAGTACGAGACTAGAGAGCCGGCCATGGGACAGTATCTCCAGAAAGTCAAGGCACTTGCGCAGTTGTTCGAAAGTTTCCGGCTAGTACAGATCAACAGATCCCTTAATGGCCATGCAGATGCTTTATCCAAATTAGCATCCACTAAAGAAACTATTGGGAGAACAGTGTATGTGGAAGTCCTTCAACAACCAAGTATAGAAGAACCTGAAGTAGCATGTATTGAGAATAGTAACGACTGGATAACCCCTTTCTACAAATATTTGACCACGGGAGAATTACCAGCAGACCCAAAAGAGGCTAAGAAAATTAAATTTAGAGGAGCTCGTTTCACAATAATAGATGGGATGCTATACAAGCGAGCGCACACTATGCCACTCCTCAAATGCTTAGGCCCTCGGGAAACCAATTATGCTTTGACTGAGGTTCATAGTGGAGTATCCGGTGAGCATCTGGGAGGAAGGGCCCTCGCGGCCAAAATCCTAAGGGCAGGCTTTTTTTGGCCCACATTACAACATGATGCACAAGCAAAGGTCAACGAGTGTGATAAATGTCAAAGGCACGCCCCGATTCATTCTGCTCCGATATCGCAACTACAACCCACATTCCAGCCCATTCCATTCGCTCAATGGGGCTTGGATATTCTCGGCCCATTTCCGCAAGCTACGGGACAAAGGAAATTCCTTTTGGTGGCAACGGATTATTTTACCAAGTGGATTGAAGCCGAAGCCCTAGCCACCATCAGTGCGAGGAAAGTAGAGGCCATGGTATGGAAAGACATTGTATGTCGATTTGGAATCCCACGAGTCATTAACACCGATCATGGAAAGCAGTTTGACTGTGATTCTTTCCGAAATTTTTGCAAAGGCTTGGACATTCAGCTAAGGATTTCTTCAGTAGCATATCCCCAAGCTAACGGACAAGCAGAAGTCAGCAACAGAACAATTTTACATGGTTTGAAAACTCGGCTAGAAGGCGCAAAGGGAACATGGGTGGATGAATTGCCTACCGTCTTGTCGGCCTACCGAACAACCAGCCGAGTCTCAACGGGCGAAACGCCCTTTAACTTGGTGTATGGGACAGAAGCTTTGATTCCAGTAGAAATCTCGTGCAGGTCACCCCGATTGGACGCTTATGATAAAAGTGACAACTCAAATAACTCTGTTACACTGAAAGAAAATCTTGATCTCATCGAGGAACAAAGAGACAGGGCAGCTGTGCGAATCGCTGCCTATCATAAAAGGGTGGCCCATTATTACAACTCTCGAGTAAAGAGCCGGCCTTTCAAGGAAGGAGATTTGATCCTCAGAAAGTCGATCATCACCAATGCACTCCTAGGAGATGGAAAATTTCGAGTGAACTGGGAAGGGCCATATCGCATTCAAAAAATGATAGGCCCTAGTACATGTATTCTCCAAACACTCCAAGGTGAAACCATGAGCAAAACGTGGAGTACAAATCACCTAAAATTGTACTCTCCTCCTGACATGTAACGCAATAATAATATGAACCCGACGAGGGACCGTGGACGTAGGCACATTTTGCCGAACCACGTAAAATACGCGTATCTCCTTTTTTTTCAGACAAGGGAGAAGAGAGCTCTTTACCTCCCCGCAAAGTGGTATAACAAGTCTTTCCCGGAAGTGAAAATTGGCGTGTAAACTAATATCCCGCTAGTAGGTTGCCCTACTAAGCCTGATAGTAATACGTAGGGCCCTGCCATGCAGTGCACCATGAGAAAAACATGGCTCAATTGGCCCGGTAAATGTAATAGTTGCCCTGCCACAAAGCCAAGTGGCCCGGCCAACAAAGTAATAAATACGTCTAGCACAACTCATCAATATTGAAAACACAAACTATCCCGCCAGTCTATTTAATTGACCTGGCTTGATAACAAGAGGTCAAGAAAATGCCAAAGGACCACTAAGGGCCTGAATGCCCATAGTCCACCTAACGGTAACGACCTAAAATCCCAGACCCTCTGTGGGCGGCAATAATGAAGAAAACCAGCGAAATGCAGCCATTGTTGAGAGACGAGTCTTATTCATGCAAATAAAAGATACTTCACTCAATAGAGAAAAAGCTACTACACTTAAAAAAAAAAAAAAAAAAAGAGAGAGAGAAAGGAAAGGGGTCTATTCTAAGTCCGCTTCCTCCTGCCAGAACTGGGAGCACCGCTACTCGGAGCAGATGGGGCCTCCCCTTCTCCTTGGCCCGAGGATGCAATAACTGTGTCATCAGCTGTGGGTAGGGCATCTGTCATCTCCACTTCCTCTGAGGCAAAGGCATACGGCTCCCACGGCCCCGACAAGTTCTCCAGATTATCAACTAAATGAGCATTCAAATAAGCCCTGGGACTAGTGGGGTCAGGATCATTATATCTTCGCCAATCAGGAACATCAGACTCCTCAACCTCATCAGTATAGACTAATTCAGGGAACTGTTCTCCTGGGCGTTTTAATTCCAGATGCGAGCGTGCGAGATAAAATCCATACTTCGTAAAGCAGCCCCCATAACTGATCTTTCTCTCTTGACAGTCCGTTGAAAGGCGATAGTCCCTCACAGCCTTCTCCTGTGCTGCCAAAATCTCTTCCTTCCTTCGGTCCTTGAGCGACCTATATTGCTTCTTCTGACGAGCAAGCTCGTCTACCCTCAAAGAATGCTCTTGCAAAAGGTTTTCATGAGTTTCCTTAACTCCTAAAAGCTCTCTCGTCAGCGATTCTTTGCTATTCCGGAGCTCTACTATCTCCCCCTTTATGCTTGACGATTCACCATCAGCTTTCGCCAACTTGGAACGCATGTCTTCTACCTCTCGGTTCAGCTTTCTGATATCGGCTTGATAGCAACGCTCGTGATCCCTCCACTTTATCGCGTTCTCTCTTGCCTCCGCCTTCTCTTGTTCTGCTCGATGATGATAAGCTCTCCCGATAGCGTTGGATATCACCAACCCCTGAACCCCCTGGGTGCAAGCAATGTATTAGAAGACCAACAACCAAGTCAGACGGCAAATACAACATATAGGCACAATAAAGGCATCCTACCTCAATAATCTTTTGCTCAGGAGAGTTGGCAACGCTAGGCCAATTGCCAAAAAAATTCTGCTCATCTTGAGGGAGCACGGTAGCGTACATCATCCTGGCGCCCACCCCCGGGTCCCTTACAGAGTCTGAATCAATCAGCCCGGGCTGCACCTGGAAGTGGTCACCCCTCACTCTAGTGCTGTTAGGAATTAGCACGGAATTCTGTCTAGGTTCAGCGATGGGAGGAAGAATAGGCCTAAAGTCTGGGAGCTCAGCCTTTAGCTTTCGTCGATCCCTACGGAAGGGGACAAAAGGTTAGCGACTCTCCTCCCTGATTCGATCAAGCTCGCTGCCAAAAGAAGAGCGAGAGCTGCCAGTCCCTTTCCTTCGTGAGCCAGAGGCATCGGTTGGATTTGGTTCCCCAAGGGCGACTTCGAGGACAGAAAGGTCTGACATGGAAAGGCCTGAAGTGGGAACCGAGGGTTCAGGACAAGAAAGGCTGGGCAAGACACTCACCTCGGACCTCTTCACTTTTAGACGCCTTCGAGACGAGCTAGGAACTGGCAGAGGAAGAAGGCTAGGATCGGGAGTGTCAGACGGAGGCCTCTGTGACAAGTCATGGGGCGCTTGAGGAGGAGGTTGTTGATCTTGCTCACCAGCCTGTTGTGAATTCCTACCACGTCGTCTGAGCGTTTGTTCTTTGAATATGTTCATATCGTCTACAAAACAAGAGATAAAAGTCAACCACTTGCATGGATAATTTAAAGGGCAATCTCTACAATTTTGGGGGTCTACCCTCAGAAGAAGAATAACCAAGAAAGACCATACTCCCTAGAGATATTCCCTCTTTCTCGGGGCCCTCGTCCTCTTCCTCGCCGCCCTCTTCCTCCTCAACTTGTAAGGCGTCCTCGGGCATAGCCAGTGGTGGCACAAAAGCGAGAGTGGAGGTCCCGGGCATGTCTTCAAGCCGAACACCCCACCCTGCGGCAGCAATATTTTCTGAGGTAAGCAGGTCGGGTAGATTACAAGTGCCAAGGGCACATAATCTCTCAATTACTGGGCGATAGACAGCCCGGGAAATCCCGATGTCATCAAGCTTCTCCGACCAAAAGTCCCGCTCGTTATCCCAACACCAACGAAGCGGTGCTTTCCAGCTAGGAGGAGGCTCGACCACAATCCATCGGGACTCGAAGTCCACCTTATTTTGGAGCTTTTGAAAGAGAGGAGATAGACCCACAATCCTTTGAAGTGTGAAAAAGACGCCCCTCCGTTCGACCCTCCTCAACCTATAGAAGCAACCGAACAACTCTACGGAAGGAGGCACTTGGATCATATGGCAAAGGATGGTGAAGCCAACTAACTGACCCCAACCGTTAGGATGAAGTTGAGCAGGGACAATGCAATGATAATCGAGCCACTCCATGCCAAAGCTAGACAAGGGGAAACGAAGACTTGCTCTTAAAGAAGCCAAATATACCCCGAAGCCATGTCCCCCTACCATAGCGGTACTTGTCTCCTCAGGCGTAGGAAGTCTAATATGATGATCAATTGGAATATGGAAACGAGACTGTATCCCAGCTAATTCTCTCCCCTTCACCGAAGACCGTCGTCCCAAAGATATATATACATTGGGAGCAGGAGGTGGAGGTGGTAAAGCATTCTTAAAACGGCCCATGTTGAGTGCTTGAATCCTAAGGCGCGGCCGCGAAAAGCAAATTTTTCGAGCGAGTTATGACTCCTGTGAAGGATCATGAACGAGGAAACAAAGCATGCAACGGAAGCGTTTTAATCAAAAAACGTTCCTCGTATTGATAAGAATCTAGGAGACTTACTTTTGCGACGGATTACCGGACGGAATGGAGCGATGTGAGCTTCTTCGCGTGGTGGAGACGACGGCTATCCTGCTAGCCTTCGGCTCCGTCGCATCAGAACTCAAACGCACCCTTTCGATCTTCCGGAGTATGACTCGAACTCGTGGCCTTTCTTCGGTGAAGAAGAATGAAAAACGACTTAGATGAAAAAACAACTAAAGAGAGATATATATAGGGAGAACCCTAGGGTTAAAACCCTAGTGGGCCAAACCCTAATGGGCCAAGATCTTTTAATTAATTTTCTAATTGGGTTAGCCCAATTAATTAATTAAAAACCCTAATGAACTATTATTTTATTCTAGCCCAATGGACCATTCTGAATAAAATAATTCTCTCTCAATGTAATTCATCCAACAAGCCAAATGTATTAAAAAATACATGAGTTACATCGAGCTACCCTGGGGACCAAAAGACAAATTATTCACGGCTACTAAAATGACCAAAATATCCCTGCTACCTAGTAGCTATATTTTGTCATTCTAAGTGTTCCAACTATCACCATATGGTAACACTGACCCCACGAATAATTTTGCATATGCCATGTCTTTGACCTACTAGTGTAATGACGAAAATACCCCTCTGCGTAACACCCATCATTTAGAAAGGAATAATGTACTAACACCTTTCTAAATGACTTCTACCATCCTTAGATCACTAGTCCAATAATCCGTGACTACTCGAATGTACTTGCTTATCACTGGGAGCTACCCAGAAGCACACACTCTTAAGTCACGTTCCCAGGGCCCTGGATTATTCGATTATTCTTGGACAATCACAAGGGGGTGAATCACAGAAACTATCTTGTATTAGTCTGTCTTAGCTAATTAGAAACCATACTCCCAACTCAAAAGGATATTGATCTTTGATAGACCTCACCTACAATGAATCTAAGAATATAGCTCTAGGTTCACTAGACCACCAACTAATACTCGTGTATTAGAGTACTCGTCCACGTAGTAGCAGTGATAGACTAGCTCCATGATAATTAGTACTTTGTCATTAGCTTCTATCACAGGTCCACTCTACGCATTCCAAATGCGCTTGTACAATTAGAGTAAACGGACTGTTTACTGGCTAAGGCAAGCCATTCTCCATTAGGATCTATTACACAATGATCTTATCATGATAGAATGCCCAGTTCTATCAAAAGATCAAGAGTAATATTTTCTTGCTTATTAAGTACCCATGATTCATGCCTAACTGTGAAGAACGACCCATCACATGAATCACTTACTTAATAGCATGGACACCATTCCAACAATTAAATGCAAATAATATATGTGCCATAAACTGAATAAAAGAAACATCATTACCATAAATTAAACAAAACGTGTCTTTAGGGCATACATTTCCAACATCCTGGGGGTCACAAAAGACTAAGGGCAAGACCCATGGGTGAGGGTCACGCCTAGATGGTAAAGAGACCCATGAGAAGACTCGCGCATGGATAAGACCAATGATTAAACCTATGGGTGAAGTCACAAAAGACTAAGGGCAAGACCCATGGGTGAGGGTCACGCCAAGATGGTAAAGAGACCCGTGAGAAGACTCGCGCATGGATAAGGCCAATAATTGAACCTATGGGTGAAGTCACAAAAGACTAAGGGCAAGACCCATGGGTGAGGGTCACGCCTAGATGGTAAAGAGACCCATGAGAAGACTCGCGCATGGATAAGGCCAATAATTGAACCTACGGGTGAGGTCACATAAGACTAAAGGCAAGACCCATGGGTGAGGGTCACGCTTAGATAATAAAGAAAACCCACGAGTAGACTCACGCATGGATGAGGTAAATGACAAGGCCCATGGATGAGGGTTACGAGAAGCTACGACCAGCAATTGGACCCATGGATGAAGAAGTATACCGTGAAGAAGCTTGGGACACTGAGAGAATCCTTACGAAAGAGTAGTTGAGCAATGAAAAAAGTGAAAGACCAAGTCATCATTTTATAGTGGTCCTGAGAAGACACTGTAGAAAGAATAAAGCCGAAAGACTTGAAGTTAGAAGAGGCGGATACGGAAGAAAACCTTCTCCTCAAAGTGAAAGTGGTCTCTTGTAAAAAGAGTTGCAGCATAAGCAAAATACTCTTTCTCTTGAGATTTTCGACAGAAAGAGTAAGGAGCAATTGTTATGTATAAAATAATAAAAGCAGAGTGAGTGCCAAAGAAATCGGGTCAAGAAAGCGCCACATGGCCCCCCGAGAGAGCGCCACGTGGCAGCCCCTGGGTGGCCAAAGAAGGCCACACAGGGGGAACCACCCTCGAGTGAGGTCACTCGGGGGTGGCAGGCGCGGCCCCCATGGGCAGCCGCGTGCGCTGCCAGGCAGCACGCGACTGCCTGGTGGGGGCCGCGCCCCTTTGCCAGGGAGGAGCGCCCCCCTCCCCCGAGTGGACGTCACTCGGGGGAACAGTACCCCCGAGTGACCCCACTCGGGGGAAGGCAGCCGCGCGCACGGCTGCTCACGCGCGGCTGCCCGCGCAAGGCCTCGCTCACAGCTAGCCGCGCGCGCGACTGGCAGCATATGGCTGCCCGCGTAAGGCCGCGACCGCGTGCCCGGCTGCCAACATGCGGCCGCCTGTGCACGCCCCCTCGCGCTCTTTTTTCCATGCTCACAGATACCCCTGAGTGAGGGTCACCCAGGGATCCACACTCGCCTCCGCGGGCCTCCTATTCTTACTCCACCGCCTCCAAGAAAGTCGGCCTGAGGCTATTCCCGTGAGACTCGGTCAAAGCCCCTCCGAGATTCTTGCCACAAAACTCGGAACACGCAACACATGGATGCCCCTCTTGTTGCTATAAATAGGAGGTCACTTTCTCTCATTCGGTATGCAATCTCTGACTCTCGCATTTACTCTCTTACTTTCGAATACTCTATTTCTACAGTGATCTAACTTAGGCATCGGAGGGTCCGCGCGGGGACTTTCGCCCGCGCTCCTAACCGATTTATTCTCTAATAGGTCATCCATCGCTCGGAAACACCTCCGGAGACTCATCCATCGCTCGGAAACGCCCTGCGAGACTCACCCATCGCTGCCACATTACCCCGGAAGACTCACTCATCGCTCAGATACGCCATACGAGGGTCATCCATCGGTGGTTTCCCATTTTATAAATTTATTGTTGTAATCGTGTAACAACAATACCAATGGCCAAGATAAAGAAACGTCAAACCAAATCAACATCTACCATGGCAAACCAAAGGGGTCAATCGATTGAGAAAACAAAGGGTCGTAAATCTAGGAGAATATCAAAAGCCATGGTGGCAATGAACACCATCGACAACAAGAAATCAACTACGACGAGATGCGAATCGTTAGCCATGGCAAACATCGGCTACGGCCACGACCGCGGTGAATCGCCAAGATGAAAGCAGTCACGGCAACCCATCACCACGATCATAGCCATAGCGAATTCACAATGGCGAGCCACGACCCACAAGGAGTTGGCCACCATTGTTGACGATTACTATGCACTTGGATTGATCAACCATTGCCCATGGGGGGAAAAATCGATGTGAAGTCGACCATATGAAAGACGCAAGGTCGCAGTCATGGTGAAACCAACCGACCATTGGCCATGTGGAAGATGTAAGGTTGTGACCATGACAATGAAATATGTAGGAGAATGAGGTGGCTGACGATGGTGCAGAGGCAAGGCAAACCCTAAGTGATAAAGGGGAAGAATATGGGTCTTAACGCAAATGGGTTAACTCTAGTTAAATATTTTAATTTGATTTTTATTCTTTATTTTTTTATAAGCTATCAATGTGGGTCCACTCAATTTGCCAAGTGACATGCCACCTGAGCAAAATCACATATATCTCCAATCGAATTCGATCGCAGGATAAAATTGCACCCAATCAATTAAATTTGGATTTTATTGTAAAAATTAAAACTTTTAGATAAAATAGTAAAAATGTGAGAAAGTTTGATTTTTTCATGCAAATAGCCCAAGATAGATATTCTTAAATCAAGGTTTATTTGATACATTTAAGTTTGAAATGGCCTTGTATTGTAGAAAAAATTTAAATAAGATTGGAATGCTATCACATATATAACCATGATATTTTATTTATAATTAAATCAAAATGTTAACTTAAAAATAATACCATATAAGTACCATTTAAACAAGCAATTTTTCACAATTTCTTATAATTTATTATATAATAAAAAAAATAACATAACAAGTATGCATATTATATATTATAAATAAAATGCAAAAGACTATTTTATCTAAATCCTTTCCTAAAGATTATCTCGACAAACAAATCTCAATTTCAATCAATGTTCTAATCTCATTATCACGTCTTCTCCACCACCTTTTGTTGCTATCGCAGTCGTCACCATTCTTACAACACTCTATTTAATGTTGCATGTCATCATTCTCGTATCGTGTCATGTCATATCTTTCTTCTCTAACGGTTATAAGGTTGATATGTTACTCACATCTATTACTCAACACGGGCTTGTAAGGGGTGGGTTTGTGGGTCCCATCTCCCATGGCACTCACACCCTCTTCTCAATTTGTCCACGAGAGGCAAATTTTCTATTGTCCAAACACGGGCAATAAAAAAATTTCTCTAATGATTAATCACTAGATGAAAAATAGGAAAATAAGTAGTGACCATAAAAAATGAATAATATTGATTTATGATCGTCAAAATCCATCACCACAATGATGGGTTCTAGTTGGAATATCTGGTTCCAACATTAGATTGAGTGATTGAAGGCGTTCGTCAATCTCTCCCTCATTTTCCTAGCATCACTAACATTTGACTACAACGTGAGCAAACAACCTCATCATTAGTGATGAGATTATAAATATGGTTATGTATGTATATATATTCGCAAGTGTAAAAGTTTATTAGAAAATATTTATATATATAATTTAAATCATAATATATGTTACACTTTTCGTTACAAAGTATAATTGATTATATTTTTATTATAATTACTTTCTAATGAATTTATGTTAACAAGTAAGTGATTTGTTCTTTATTGTCATTTTATAACTTTTCATAAGTTAAAAGTTTTTCTATTATCACACATGTACCTTTATAAGTGAGAAAATTATATTTGCAACCCAATTGTTTTACTTTTTACAGTCACTTTTTATAATTTCATAATTACTTTTTAAAAATACCCTTGTACACAGTCATTCACTTGCATCACTCATCGCCAGCCATTACCACCTATCATTGCCAGAGACCCAAGCTTCCACCGACGACCGTCATTAGCTCTTATATTCTCCCACATTTCACCCATCATCGCACCTATTATCTCTCCTTCCCACTAAACTCATTTCCTTCATCTCTCTATCTCTCTCTCTGGTGTCATTCAGGTTCGGGTGTAATGATGGCGGCCACAAGGAACGCCAGTAAGAGAGAAAAAATAAAAGATTAAGAGAAATTGGTTCGATAAGAGTAACGCCAGCGAGAGAGAAAAAGAAAGAGATGTAGGAGCTGATGACGACCGTGTTTGCCATGGCCGTCAATGGGAGCTTAAGTCGCCGACGAAAATGGGAGTCACAAGCAAGGTGCGATGGCAAGTGATTGCAAGTTAGGGTAAAAATGACTCTTTTTTAAAAATGTAGATGCAGAGAGTAAGAAGGTGCCGTGTGTTGTTTTACTATTTTTAAATATTAATAATTGCTAATAATATTAATATATAACTTAAATATATATATATATATATATCTAACTAGTAATGTTAGCTGGGCTCAACCCAATAGTCTGATTTTAGGCCCATAAATGAATCGTGGCTTGCGAGTTGGCCCAAGCAAGTTGTAATGTTTAATATAAAAATTAAAAAAAAAGTAAATTAGTCCAAAACATGTGATTTAGATTATTTACTGTAGTTTAATTTTTCTTTTTTTTTTTTAGGTTTCAATTGTTTATATATTTTATTTGGATACCCTTTGAGGTTTTAACTAGATTTTAATTAACGTTGTTTGTGACGTATGAGTGCCTCTGTAAAAGATGTAAATTATAAGACCTTTTAGAGATATTTTTTATGAAGCATTCGTGCAAATGACTAATACCACATGGGGTCTAAGTGCAATTTTACCTTTTTTTTCCAAATACGTCTTTTGATAATTCTATGGTTATAATGAATTCTTGTGTTTAGAGTTAAAAAATATCGTAATTAAGATTTCCAATTACCCTCAATATCTAGAATTAGAGTTACAAGTGAAGTTTAATAAAAAAATATTATAAAAAATTGGGGTAAATTGCGATAACTAATTTTGACAATTTCTTTAATTGCAGAGAAATCTCTTATATTGTGAAAATGACAGTTACCTCATTTAAAAATGAGGTAAAATGATCAAATATTGCTTGTGTCTTTGGTCTTGGGTTTTTTTTTCCTCTTTATCTCCCATTGATATTATGAAAAAAAAAAAAAATAATGGTTAGTCATTACTATCCACTATAGATTGTTGAAAACTCATATTATTAGCAATCGCATAACCCAAATAATTGTTAGGTTCACCTCGACAAGAAAAGTTCGAAAATAGAAAAGATTGACCTCTCGTTGCATCTAGCAAAAAAAATGGTTTATCATCTTATTTATCTAAAGAATGGTTTATCATCTTATTTATATTTCTTTCCTCTGCATCTTTTAGAGTCATTTTTATCATATAAAGTTTAAATATAACTTACCTTAATTATGATTATTTTTTGTTTCATGCAGTTTATTTGATTCGTAATATTTTTATGGTTTAAATGTTGAAAATGTTGAGCTAAATTACTTCAATCAACCTATTATGTATTTTGATATTTTAAAAAATATAATTTTAGTAAAACTATTTTTTGTATATTTAATTCCTCTAATAGAATTTTGATATATCTTATGGTGAAAAACATATTTTAAGTATTATAGTATTTTGTGTATCAAAATGAATCAAGAAATATTATTTTTCTAAGTCTAGAAAATTAGCTCATTATAAGGGGACATATAAGAAAATATTTTCTTTTTAAAAAACTATTTTCTGGTATTTTGATAGCTAATATTCATTGTTGTTAAAATAATTTTTAATAATTTTTTCAATAAATATAATATCTATATTTTGGGGTGGTAAAATCGTTAAATTCTGAATTTGTTCTAAAATCAAATTTTTGTTTTCTTATTGTTATAGATTTTGATTTTTTAGATATTTTTATTAAATCCAAATGGAGTACTCTTTTATTTACATTTATGTATTAAAGTAAATGGAAGATAAAATATAAATGTAAATATGTTATAATGTATACATGCTACGGATTGTATCATCAAACAAATCTAATTTTCCTGAAAATTTGGATTGAGAGTCAACTTCCGGTGAGGGACAGTTGATTTTGGGTTATGCAAAGTCAATATAGCCGAAAACAGGTTTTGGCCAGTCAATTGGGAGTCAACTGTAAACCAATGAGAGTCGATTGTCGGCATCTAGAGTCGACTGTGGATGTTGCGGAGTCTATTGTTGGTTAAAACAGTCAATTTCTTGACTCTAACGGTCAAATTTTTCAACCATTAAAAGAGTCGTTGGAAGCCAAATCTATAAAAGGAAAAAAATAAATCTGGATAAAGTGAATGCACAATCAAGATTAACTTTCTAAAGATTATTTCAAACACTCAAGAAAAGCAATCCAAAACCCAACCATTAAAAATATATCGTTTAAGCTCAAGGCAAGGAAAAAGAAGTTTTTTTCTTATTGGTAACACTTATATTTTTTATATTTGTCTTATAATATCATTGTGTTTAATTTCATTTTAGTTCAAGATTGTTTGGGCATAGGATTTATAAATAATAATTGCAGATTATGAGTGGCATCCTAAAGACCATTGTAATCTAGGTGTGTTGTATTAGTTTCTGGGGTGAGCTAAGGAGAAAATCTCGATATTGTATAAAAGTTTCTTGAGTGAGCTTGTTGAAAAACCTAGGTGTGGTTTCCCAAATACCCTTTTACATTTTATTATAATATGGTACAATTTTTTCATCATTTTCTTAACAATATCAACTCATGTTACCTCTTTTCGATAGTAGTTGTAGTTGATATGCCTAGTTGACACGGACAAAATTTATTAAACTAACATGTTAACTTCTCCTTATTCTAGCTAGCCAAATAAAAGATCCAAATGTTATTAATAATAACCTTAGATTGTGGCAAGCAATAAATGAGATTAGCACAGAAAAGGACCTACGAAATGAAATTGCATTATGATGTTGCGACTGAGTATAGAGATAAGGGTGTTTATTAGATTCAAATTGAATTGAAATTAGAATCTTAGATAGATATTCAAATTGGTTTCAAATATGACCAAATTAAACCAAAGCGATTTGATTCGGTTTAGCCCAATTTGATTCCTAAATTATTTTTTCTCCTTTTTATTTGTGGTTAGTAGGGGTGTTCAAAAAAATCGGTGCATCGCGAAAATCGGCCAAATCGAACCGAACCAATCGGTTATTGTTTTTTGCGATCGAAAACGGTTTGGATTTTGTCCAAACCGCGCAGTTTGCGGTTTGGACAGTTTGCGGTTCGGTTTTAAACCGAACCGCCCAAGAAAATAATAAAAAAATTATAAAAAAATATTATTATAAAAATCTAATAATTGGCCGCCCATCCTATTTATTTTTTACACTATTTTGTCTTTATTTTTTACTCCTATTTATTTACATTTAATTGTCTCTATTTACCAATATTTGTGTCTTTATTTATCATTTTAAAATATTTTTTTTAGTGATTTTAAGTAGCATTTCAAATCGCGGTTTGGCCGAACCCAAACCAGACCGCGGTCTGGTTTGGTTGAAAAACTGCACTAGCAGTTTGGCGTGCTGAAAATGATTCAGACCGGCCAAACCGCACCGCGAACACCCCTAGTGGTTAGCATAGGATATATATGATATAACTAGTGCATCACCCGTGCGATGCACGGATATTGCAAGAAAAAAAATAATCTTTAAAACGAAAATTAGTAGTTATAACAAATTAATATCATAATAAAGAAATATAAAATAAACAAAATAATCATATTGCAATCATAAGAAATGAACAAACATACAACAAAATTAGTTATTCAATTATTGTTAAATATGTATGTCTCTTTTTGTTTGATCTTTTTTTATTTTTTGACATTTTTTATGCTTTTATTATAGTCTTTCTACTAACACATATGTGTGTCTCTTACAAAAGATTGCATCCAACGCCTATAGTATTCGTGACTTGTTAGAGTAAGATTAACGTCTACAATTTTTAACACATTATTTTCACTTTGATGCACGAAACACTAAAAATGTGGCATGTTTTATTATGAATTCTCAGTAACAAGGTAGTTGATTACTCAGTATAAATGGTGATTTCTCGATTTATTTTATTAATTATTTGATTGAAGATGTTTCTCGTTCGTTATGATTTCAATATTGTGTATGTTATTAAATTATAACTTAATTATGATAAATTCTTGTGCAATATGCTGGAAAAAATAATTTGTGCAGTGAAAAAAAAAATAATGCAGATAAGAATGTAGGAACGTTAAACACCCACTATAAATTAGTGGACTAAAAAAAAAATACAAATAAATAGAAATGAAAGAACATAAAAAATGAGCAAATAAATAAGTGTGAATCAGTAAAAAAAAATAAAAAAATTAAATAATGAAAGAAAACAAAAAACATGTAAATCAAACAAATTGCCTAGATATAAATCCAGCAACAATAAAAAATATAAAAATAAAAAATTAGCAAACCAAGTTTACCTTGCATAAGAAATTATAACAAAAGCCAACAAATAAAATTTAATAGCAATTAACAAAACAACCTGAAAAGTTTTATAGGAATAGGTAATAACAAAAAAAAAAAAAACATTTTAATCCGAAACCAATCAGATAAACTTTTTTCAGTTATCCGCTTTCTTGATCATCAATTGAATCTTCTTAGTTACATTAGTCAACAAATTGTCAAAGAGAACCCTTTTGGCAAAACACCTTTCATAGTTTTTCAATGTATGTATAACTCACAACTCGACTTTGGCGATGTAGTAACTTCATCATTAGATGAAGAAATATAGAGTATAATGTCATTAATTAGTATTTATGTCATATATATTAGCAACCCCCAAACTTATTTTACAAATATAAATATTAAATTCTGAAAATTGATGAAGTACATTTTTCTCCTCAATTTCGATCTTTTCAATTTTTCAATAAAAAATAGACTTTTGTTGTTGAGAAATATGGGTATAGTATGTTAGAACATGTTTTAGCACATAATCATTCTTAACACATTGCAAACTTTAAAACTTTAAATATTATACTAACTTGACTTGCTTCTAGTATACACATGCACTTAGAGATCAAATTAGAGTTAATTATGAACTTTATCACAATAAAAACTTTACTATGTTTGCAAATAAAGTTAAAAAATAAAATTATAACATTTAAGCTATATATAAAATTATAACATTTAAAATTATAAAAAATAAATTTAAATTAATTAAGCTATATATAAAATAAAGATAATTTAAATAATCAATTAATTATATAAATGATAATAATCAAATTTTCAAAGTTGATTATCCACATATGACTTC